>NC_041411.2:23643980-23943980 GCF_900747795.2 Erpetoichthys calabaricus
GTTACTTTTCACAAATATACACTAAACTGCAATAATGTCACATCCAACATCGCTATACCATCATGTCCCATACATATTTTGCTAATATCATATGCCCTGTCTCGATATATCATGACCAATATGGAGACAACATCATGCCTCATCCCTGCTAAATATGATAACATGCAACTCAAACACCTGAGCACCAGATCACAGCTTCAACCAAATATTGAGCACTGGAGTACAAACAGTATACTTTGCAAAGAGCTGGAACACAGCCTACAAGGTCTCAAGGTTAATAGTTTGAGAGACCTTTTGAGACCCTCCTAATAGGACGAGACGCAGAGGCATGATTGCCTCTTTTGAGATGCTCCCCAATGGGAAGACACACAGAAACGTGACTACCGCATCTATTAAGGGTTGCATGTCCGTCCCCGAGGCAACTGCAGGTTTGCAGCACCGCAGAAACAACTACAAGCTGACTGCTGCCAAACACATATCGCTGGTCGCCCGATGGGTGATGCAGGGAACATTACAACTAGGCTGCTGACCAGGCCCTGACCCTGCCTGTTTGCTGCGTCTGTGTATAGAAGAATGGCAGATCCTGCTACAATAAATAACCTTGCTGCTGCAGTTTAGAGTGGAATAAAGCTGGTTTTGCTAAAGTACTGAGACTCAGCCTCATCTTTGGGGTGCAAGACACCAACTCACGTGTCCCAAGTGCGATTATTGACTCAGGATGGTGAAGTTAATTCCATTTGAAGCAAAAAAAGAAACTCTGCTGATGAAATACCACAATTTATTGTTGTCATTATGAAATTTTAGGCTCACCTCAAACTTGACTTTAACCAGTAATTTTGACTCTTAACTAAGCACTCCTCACATGCAAATGCTCAGATATATGTCCATTAACAGAGTTGTGTTGTTGACATACATAGGATGGGGCACTATATCCTGTTGAGAAAGTAAAAATTAAGTTTCTCAGAAGCAAGCAAATATCTCTGTACATATTACAGATGTGCAATTCATGTAAGATCAGTTTCCTTTTTCTAAACCTGTCCATTGCACAGGTCACTGGAGCTAGTTACGAAGCAAGATAGGCGGTAGTCCTGGAAGTGATGACAGCCTACTATTTTTTACTATTCCTAGTACTATTTTACTAGAGACAATAGTAAACCTAACAGTTACACAAGAATGTGGGATGGTGGCCTGTAAACATTTTTACTCTGGTGAAAAACAACCAGGACATGGGGAGTATGTACCAGCTCCTCTCAAACTGTAATCATTTTAAAGATGTAACCACTTTGCTGTCCACATGTAACCAGTAAAACTGAATACTTATTAACAAAGAAAAATTAAACCAGTTCAAAGACTAGTGTTTGGATCAAGTAGTCTAGACTGATCTAAATCACCCCTGGATTTTACACACAAATATGATGCGGAAATGAGCAATCCAGACCAGATAACTTGAATAGCAAACCACCAGAACAGCAGGTGCCACTGTGTGTGAGTCAAGTGCCAGCTCCAAAAATAGCCAGTTGCTTCAGGGATCTCACAACAAGAGATTCTGTCACCCACTCCATGGCCTTATCATGACACAATGTTCCACGACACACATAGGCCGCACATGACATTTGTGCTCCTACCTGGCCAGTCACATCTCAAGAAATGCAGCACGTTTGAGCCGTTCCAGAATGCCAACTATAGTATGCTTCAGAGTCAGCGCAGAGCTCTGGAGATTAAAACTGTGTAATGATCATTTGTCTGCAGGAGTCACAAGACATTGGGTGGCACCTGCTATGCCACTCAGTTCCAGACTTGGAGGTATTACTCAGCACAGTAAAAGAACTGTTCTGGACCAGTAAATCATTTCTTACTCATGCAATTTGATCATTGTTAGTTTTCATAAAAACTGGTCCATTGCTCCTGTGTGGATTGATTATATATGTGTATTGTATATTTGTGTTTCTGTTGGGTGTTGAATGGATTACATCACAAGGGCATGAAAAAATCAGACATCTGAAACATTCCAAGTAGAGAAAAAAATGATTGGCAGAGCATACTAATATGATAAAGAATTCAAACAAAAGATGAATGTCGGCTTCTCAATAGTCCTCGCAGACTGCTTCCAATTTCCATAAAGAACAGAGGCGTTCACAGAAAATAGTATTATGCAGGGAAATATCATTTTGTGGGAAGGGGCATTTGTTTGATTTATAATATCATCAGTGTGCGCAGCAGGCGTCACGGTGGGTACACGCACATTTGTTTACTTAAGTGTATCATCTGCAGTCAGAATAACAATTCCATTTGGAGTTTCAGAAATAAAAAGGCCTCATTTTCAAATCAGGAAAAGTGTGCATTGTTATTCAGGACACAAGATGGAACAAATCCACTTACTTCATTTCTTTTCTTTTTTTTATTAGCTGTAATCAGCTGTTACTTGGCTTCTAGGGCCACTCTGCTTATCACTGAAGGTGAATCTGCAGCAAGGAAAAATTCCAGTTAAAAAACTGGGTAGGGCAAGGCCCCCATTTACTTGGCAAAACAAATCAAAAAAGTTGGCACTGCTTCACTCATTTTGATCCTCCAATGTATACATAAAATGAGTTTCCTGCTGTAATACTGGCACACTCTCTATAAAATGTCTTTAATACATGTTATATAGTCCCTTTCCTTCCTAACTACCTACCTCCTTACTCTGCCCTACCTTAACCTTACCTACTTAACCTACCTACCTACCTACCTACCTACCTACCTACCTATCTATCTATCTATCTATCTATCTATCTATCTATCTATCTATCTATCTATGTTCTTCTCTTGTCCTTTGAAAACCATAAATTTGCTTTCTTTGTATTCATTTAATCATCTATCTAGAATATTGTCCCCTTTAAGAGCTGGTATCTGTCTTGCCCCAATTGTTCCCTAAATCCCTGATTTGAATTAAGAGAGTTTTGAAAAAATATGAATGGGTGGGCTAATTAAAGTGATGAATTTTTGCCTGTTTCAATTGTTGGGGTAGCTGTTATTACGCCAATGTTATAGCTTCATGTCCAAAAAAATATTCAGATGTACTCTATTGGGTTACATTGCTCTTGCAGACCTGTATTTATTATTGCATATTGGTAGGACATGCAAGTAACAATTCATTGTACTCTGTACATGTGACAATGCTACTGCTATGACTACTACTTTTCAGACATCAGTCTAATGTGTTCTGGTCCAGGGTACTTTAAAGTGAAGGGGTGGACACTTTGGTTGATACTTCTATCACAGACCAGACAGCTAGTACTTGACCAAATATACAAGTTCTCTGCAACAAGGGGGTCAGTTTCCCTATAAGGCATCTGCTTGCAGCTACAGGAATTACTGTCAAAAGAAATATTAGATCAAACACTTGAATGGAGCTGCTGGCAATAGACTCGGCATGAAAATTAAACCATCATTGCTTGTGTGGATTTGATGAAAAACATGCCTTGTCTTTCCATCTTGGGCCTGAAGAAGCAGACACTAAAGTTAAGATGAAGGAAATGATTATGGCTACCATGGTTACTTGGGGACATGCTGCAGCTCACTTACCCTCATGCCGAGCTCTATGTTTTCCCCACCATACACCTCCATCCCGGGATCCAGAAGGCCAATCTTTCCAAAGTATTCCCGGTCAACCACAAAGGAGCAACCGATCATTGCTGGAGTCCTAAGTAATGAATGAAAAAAAAAAAAAAATTAAAAACTAAGGAATAAAAGAAGGACAAAAATCCAGCTGTAGAGAAGTGTGCTTTTTTACCATGGGTATTATAAAAATGACAGCATTAGTGATTATAGTCTTGTACTTCAAACCACAAGGATGCCAGTTCAATTGACGAGTTGCTAAATGATGCTGTGCTCTAAATGTATGAAATGTCCACAAGCTATTTTTAATGTATAATGAATCCTTTCGGTCACCATTGACAAAGATCTCAGCCAATACTGATGTTAAGTTCTGTTTCGTTTATTTATTTTTGTTCATATTTATTAAATATCCATTTATCTTCTGAACGTGAACAATTCTGAATGGGGAAAGGGGATGCATTTGACACATGGCAGTAACCAACTGTGGATGAGGCACTGGTCCAACACCGTTTCCTGGATCTGTGAGACATAGAACTAATCACTACACCACCATGATTCTCTTTTTTGAAACTCCTTTCTCTAATACAGGGTCAAAGAGAGCTTTTATAGAGTGCAAGGTAAGAATCAACAATAGATTGGAAGGACATCACAGCAACACCCTTGTGCATCCCTCCAGACCAGCTAACCTAACATCCACATCTTAGGCATGTGGGAGTAGATAAAGAACATCTACAAAATCACAGGAAGAGCATGCAGGTCCCCCTACACAGACAGTGCACACAGGCAAGGATTTGAATCTTCTATCCACACATTCTTTATTAGTCTTTATTACTCCAAGTTTTTGTAAACCTCTCTCTTTTGTACATCTTTAGTCAGTGTTGCTGGCCAATATGTTATTCAGCCCGATTCTGTAGACATGCCAGCATTTAGGCAAATTTAAGTTTTAGGCTGGGCTCCATTTTACCAGCTACTGTGAGTGGCCAGCAAGGCTGGAGAGAAGCTGTTTAGCCGGAATGGCTAAGTGAGGTAGGCAAGAATTCTTATTTGTGTCTTTTCAAGAAGTGATGCATACCCTACAAATAATAATTTGTTTTAGAAAAACCTGACATTGATTAATATAAGAAGTCAACTTTCTTGTGATAGGTGAAGTAAACCTTTCAGCCTAAATGGCATTAAGAGTGAAAAGTGCCGGAGCGTAAAGTCAACAGCTGGACACTTCAGCTCCTACGACATAGTAAGCATTGGCCTTTTGATATGGAGCTGCACACAGTAAGTGTGAGGGCTGGTCACACGCACACATGGCACACACAGACAGCTAAACAGATAAAAATACCAATATTAATAGCTTTAACCAACAGTTTAATGTCATTTTAATGTAACATAAGTGCAAAGTAATTTAGAAATAATGAAACAAGTCCGATGCAAAATAAGATTTCTAGCAGCAGTGTTAATTAGCCAACAAAAACATCTGGATATGTGGGAGCAGGAAGCCCCCCTACGGGCAGTCATGCCAGATCGGAGGTCTTTTTATAGCAGGTTTTAATGGAGTTATTTTCTTCTGGGTTTTCGATTGTCTACTGCCGTTTTAGATAAATCATTACCTAAGTAGTGGAAAGCCATCTGTGCATTCTGATAAGAACATACTGTAGAAAGCTGGCATTTTATGTAATTTGAGGTATTTGGTACAGAATCTGCTTGATTATAGCCAAACAAAAAAAGGTGATTGTAGCACACTGGTTTTCGATATGGCATTAGTTCATTTGCCAGCCTGGTATACGAAGGGTACATTGGGTTCTACCCATAGATGTTCTTCGTAATCTACTCTCATGTTTACTTGTGTTGCCAATTTTCATCTTCTTTTCTTGTACTACTGTTATCTGGTTACTTTACAATGTACCTTCTGATGGTGTGTCTAATGAAGGAAGCTATTTAAAAGATGATGTTAACTACATCCCAATCATCCAAGTTGTGTAACCTTCTTGTCCACTTTTGGGTCACAGGGTGTTAGTAGGTTGTAAATAGGGCTGATTGCATTGGGGTTGAGGCTGCCTTCCATCCAAGAGTGGATCCTGCCCCTTTACTCCACTGTAATGGAGACATTAGGTAGAGCAAATAGACCAGACAGGTTATACAATAATGCAAATATATACTTACTTATGTCACAGATTGTTTGTATTTTTACAAGTGCATGGCATTCAATGGGATCTAGCTGCGTAAATGATATACGTAAATTCCTAAATCATTTGATCCAATTTAGACCATGGGGCTGGAGCCTGAATGTACAGGGTGTCAGTAGAGTCACCGGTGAGGCTAACCTGTTTACGTCTTTGGGGATGAGGGAGGAACACCAGACATGCCTGGAAATGAGGAGAATATGCCCACTTCACACAGAACCATGCTGCTCTGCTTAAATGCCATTTCCTAGAATAATTCAGAAACTCATTGATTATCACATTAGATGTGGTAGAAATGCATTCTTAATATACATTTTATTTCCAATTTGCACTACAGTACATGCATTACTTCTATTGATAAGAAAATGTGGGTTTGACTCAAAGCCCCTTTATTTAATGTACACTATACGACAAATTCACTTATTGCTAAACATTATGGAATTTCTTAATATCAAAGATGTATATACACAAGTCTAGAAAAGCAGGTGTGCATATGGGGTCTCTTACTGCTCAAGGAGACCAGGGTCAAGTCCAGGCTCTGTCTCCATCTGTGTGGAACTTACATGTTCTCCCTGTGTGTGTTTATTTCCCTTAGATTGCAGGGAGGCATAAAATGAGCTACATAAATAAATGCAACTAAATATTCTTCATTAATTATTAAACTTACCATGTGACAAAGGGCTAAAAAACTTTAGTCAGACATTTAGCAATTAACATTGAACACTGGAGGAAAGGTGCCGTGGAAAAAAAAAGCACCAGAAAGAGAAACATGAGTGGTGCTGCTGCTGACACCCACTTTGGGGTCTGTGTATGAATGGGTCATTCAGGGAAGCAGAGACTTGTTCAAAGCAGAACAGCGCACAGCACTGCTACCTCATGGCGTCACACTGCTCTCCTTTAACTACTAAAGGACACCTAACTTGTACATCTTTGGAAGTGGGTGAAGCAGGATTACCCTGATAAAAGCCCTACATTGACATGGAGAGAGCAAGGAAACTATATATAGATGGAAACAATGCCGAACATTGAAGCCGGTGTTCAGTATAATTACACTGGCGCCATGCCATCTGAAAGCAACAACACGAAACTGGAGAATTTAGAAAGGATGGGTAAGGCAGAAAAGCTTTGACTTAATTGATTGCCTGCTTATTGATTTTCAAGGCGCTCCCATCAATCTATTGCACAGCCAGTGTTTATTTCGATTTCAACATTTGACCCAGCGGACCAATTCAAAGATTTCCATCAGTCTTCATTAAATGAATTGCCTCCCCTATGTGGGATCTGGGATGGGTGGGATGGCACACTCCAATTTAAATGAATGTTAGTTCAATGAGGCCCACATTTCCTCTACAGATCTCTGCATTCTTGTTCTTCTTCACATTATTGAGGCTGATTCTCTATGTGAACCCTTGCTGCCAAATTAAGGAACAGATTATATTATCTGAATTTTTACTTCAGGTTTTAAGATTTTATTGCTGTGTTTAAATCTTCCCAGTTTACACCATTATTAAAATGATGTACAAATTACATTAAAAAGTGCAATAAAATGGGATGTTCATCATAAACTCCTCAGACTTCAACATTAGTTTATGGAAAGGAACATGACCTGCTAAGGAAACTATGATTTGTTAAAATTCCTTCCATGCTAGTATAATTGAGCACAGCCTCGAATAGGGAGCCACTTCACCATGGAGTCCACTCAGTCTTATGGGACTGGTTTAGTGTTGCCAAAGAGCCTCTTAGGGATGAAAGTACTCCAAGAAAAGTGCACATGAACAAAGGGAGAACATGCAACAAGACCAGAATTTGAACCCAGGGCTCTAAAGCTGTGAGGGATGAGGCTGTAACCATTGTGCCACTTCAAGTTATGAATGAACACTGCAGCATGTACACATAACAATAACTTGAAATAAAATAAAAATTACACTTAATGTGATTGTACTGGAGGGGTCTAAAACAACACATTCAAAGCACGGTGGTTTCTTAATCAACATGAAACAAATAAAAGCAGAAGAGTTCAAATGCGACGAGTTGCTTTTTAAAGCCCAAGGCATCAGACATGAAGGAAATTATAAATTGATTTTATGGTGCTTGTTGAACCCAATCTTCCAAAGTACATTAAGCTTGAAAGGACTTGTTCTTTCATTGCATACTAATTCCTTCTGTCTCATTTATTTACACCGGCAGGATGCTTCTTGCACCAATAAAATCAGATTAAGCCAATTCTGTGAAATATATACACAGATAAGAGTCCACCATCACTGCCACAGGCAAACGGCCTGCTTAGGCAAATTGTCATGGGCCATTCATCACTGTACACAACCACCTGCTCTGTGCAGCTGCCGCCTGAAAGTATTCTCAGCTACAGTGTCTCCCATATGCAACTAGGAGGCAGTGTTGTCTGGAGACCACAAGAGTTTTGCTGTTACAACGCTTAAAGAGTAAAGAATCACATTTTACTCATTGAGAACATGTTTAGAAGCTTGGTTTGCTTTACTGCTAGGTAATCTGGCCTAGGGGCTAGAGAATTGGACTGTAAACTGCTAAGGAGGCCAATTCAGCCCAGTGTGACCTTGAGTAAGTCATATAACTTGCCTGTGCTCCAAATGTTCCATACCTTTCTTGAGATATTATCTATTACAGAAAGGCAGTAGTTAAAAATCTAAATCAGGCATACAAAAGCCTAGCAAGTTGTTAGAAATTCCAGCATACTGCACAGTCCCTTTCCCCCATTCTCCCAATCAGACCATTCATCCGCTATTAGAAAGTCTAGCAGTGAAAAGTTATGCTGTGAAAAACAAAAGCATCAGCTCCGGATGGCTAAATTACTCGGAAGCAGGACTCCCCCGCAAACAGTTTGCTGAGCTCCTTTCTCAATCAATCCGACTGTGGCATAAGTCACAAATGGGCACAGTTTGAGATTTCCTCTCAGTGTCTTGCTGGTATGATTCAGCACTCACCAGAGTGAGGGTCCGTCTGTCATGAAGACGGATGTTAGGTTGCTATGGAGACACAGTGGTGGACTTATCCGAGAGCACCTTGACAATGCCCTGCTGCACAGCTGCTCTGCTGAGAAGAGTCGTTCCACTGTCAATATGATAACTTCATGGATTTGTGACACATCAAAGACACCCAAGCTAAACAGTGAACCAAAAGTGGAAGTTGGAGAAATAGAAGTGGGGTTTAGATGACGACAGATGTCAGAAGTGTGTAGAAGTAGCTTTTCTGAAGGCAGTCTTATTTGTGAGTGTAGAACCTTTCTGGGTCAAGCCAAATGGTGGCCCAGAGGAATAAAACAGAACCTTGTGCTGACGATACTGAATAAAAAGAAGATGTGGTAAGGTTGCTCAGCCTTCTCACTGCTTCATATCCTCACTGAGTTGTTTTTCATGTTTGAGGGTCACACTATCAGGAATTTAAGTTTGGCCCAGCAGTTCTGTACTGCTGCTAAATCTGCAGGCAACACAACGGTGCAGTGGGCAATATCCTTGGGCCTATTAAGTTACAGAGCTCTCATTTCATACTGTACATACATACACGCTCAAGTGTTCCATTCTTATCCATGTCTGTTTATCTGTACCTTTTGTTGTATCTCCATTGTTTTAGGTTTACAAGGTTTACAAGGTCTGGCAGGAATTCCACATTCTGAAAAAGTGAGTGTCGGCCAAAAAAATTCCAGTTTCACACCGACTTTCAGGTGTTTTGTACCAAGGAGCACATCTCTCAAGATGTGAAGTTCAACATACAGTAAACATTACTCATAATGATGATAATGACAAGATAAAGGAAAAAAAGTAATGAAGCAAATAATAAAGCATGCCCATGTCTCACTTTACTGATTTATATATTAGTTTCATGATATCAATAAATTGTTTATTTAGGCAAGGAGGATACCTGGTTGTATATAGGATGTAGTAGTAGCTTTCAGAGGGTTGAGCTGGCTATTTATGTGGATCTTTAAATTACAAATGTGAACCATGCAATAAAGAATTAATTGAAGTTGGTCTATATAGTGTAGGGACTGAAACTGTTGGAAAAAGAAGACAGTGCAAGACTGCAGCATTGACAACATTATTTGTGGAAGGAGATATACACTGACAGGAGGCACTATGCCACAAGGTAGAAACAGAAGTCCGGAAAGTAAATGGTCTGGGGAACAGCCCGGACATAGACAGGTAGGCATAATGTTTAAACCACACACGTTTATTTACAACTACTATTTACACTTATCGTGAGCACAAACCCAGTGCCGCAGCACCAATCACCCCTCAAGTCCTTGGCCACACGCACAATGCCTTCTCTCAGTCTCTGGTCCACCTCCACTCCTCTCCACCAAGCTTCGTCCACTTCCACCCGATTCTTGCCCCCGACTGGAGGGAGGCAGCCCCTTTTATTCACCCCGGAAGGACTCCAGGTGCATCCTGAGGGGCTCCGTAGCCACACCCCTGTGTAGCGGAAGCTCTGACGGTACATCCGGAAGTCCTCCGGGTGTCCCCAATTCTCTTCCCCCCAGCACTTCCCGGTGTGGCGGAAGTACTGAGGTCCAGGGCTCTCAAGGCATCGGGGCGCCCCCTGGCGGTGACCACGGGCCCCATACAGAGTAGAGCTTCAAAGCTCTGTACCCGTGGTCCCCAAGGAAACCAGGGAGGATGCCCCCTCGTGTCCTGGAGGAGGCACAAGCCCTCCTCTGCTCCTCCTGGGCATCCTGGCCTGGCGACAAACCTCGCCGGGTGCCACAATGGATACTTGGTCACAATTCAATGGAGGGTTATATTAAGAATACAGTAATCCCTCCTCGATCGCGGGGGTTGCGTTCCAGAACCCCCCGCGAAAGGTGAAAATCCACGAAGTAGAAACCATATGTTTATATGGTTATTTTTATATTGTCATGCTTGGGTCACAGATTTGCACAGAAACACAGGAGGTTGTAGAGAGACAGGAACTTTATTCAAACACTGCAAACAAACATTTGTCTCTTTTTCTAAAGTTTAAACTGTGCTCCATGACAAGACAGAGATGACAGTTCCGTCTCACAATTAAAAGAATGCAAACATATCTTCCTCTTCAAAGGAGTGCGCGTCAGGAGCAGAGAATGTCAGAGAGAGAGAGAAAAGCAAACAAATCAATAGGGCTGTTTGGCTTTTAAGTATGTGAAGCACCGCCGGACAAAGCAGCTGCAAGGAAAGGAGCAATGTGAAAGAAGTCTTTCAGCATTTTTTAGAGCAGCGTCCATATCCTCTAGGCCAGTGTGCAAACAGCCCCTCTGCTCACACCCCCTCCGTCAGGAGCAGAGAATGTCAGAGAAAGTGAGAGAGACAGAGAAAAGCAAACAATCAAAAATCAATATGTGCCCTTCGAGCTTTCAAGTATGCGAAGCACCGTGCGGGAAGCATGTCTGTTGACAAAGCAGCTGCACAGAAGGGAGTAATGTGAAGATAATCTTTCAGCATTTTTAGACGAGCATCCGTATTGTCTAGGGGTGCGAACAGCTCCCCCTGCTCACACCCCCTTCGTCAGGAGCAGAGAATGTCAGAGCAAGAGAGAGAGAGAGAAAAGCAAAAAATCAAAAATCAATACGTGCTGTTTGATCTTTTAAGTATGCGAAGCACCGTGCAGGGAGCATATCGCTTGACAAAGCAGCCACATGTAAGCCCAGCAAGAAAGGGAGCAATGTGAAGGTAATCTTTCAGCGTTTTTTGAGGAGCGGCCGTATCCTCTAGGGGTGCGAACAGCCCCCGTGCTCACAATACATTTGAGGAGTTTTATTTAATACGTAATACGCGCTCTGGTTGGGTAGCTTCTCAGCCATCTGCCAATAGCGTCCCTTGTATGAAATCAACTGGGCAAACCAACTGAGGAAGCATGTACCAGAAATTAAAAGACCCATTGTCCGCAGAAATCTGCAAACCAGCAAAAAATTTGCGATATATATTTAAATATGTTTACATATAAAATCTGAGATAGAGTGATGCCGCGAAAGTCGAAGCGCGATATAGCGAGGGATTACTGTAGTAGCAAGGACAGGATGAGTAGCACATGCATGGTCCACTAAGAATTTATATGATAAACAAGTAAAGCAGGGTTTACCATATTCTGTAAAGGGGACTTAAAGACCAAAGTTGCAGACACACGTGGGGCTGCTAAGCAGAGTGCTATCAGAATGCCCATAGGATTTACTGGAGGCACACCTGACTTTAAAAGTGTTACAGAATTCATCCCTGGCTGGAGCTTAAAAGGCAGAATTCGGTGTAGGCAAGAACTCACCTGACAGCCAGAAGAAGGAGAAAGGGCTGTATGCACAAGAAATGCATGGTAGGAGAGAATATAAGCCACCCAGGCTAAAGACAGGGTCACCTGCGTCGAGATGGCTTATTTTAGCGCAGTGGAAACTGGAAAAAGGAAACCCTTTCAAGATGGGTGGAAGAAAGAATAGTCATTTAATTTATTGGGTAGGATTAATGCAACAAAGATATAAGTGTTTGAGATATTTGTTGTTTGTCTTTACAAAGAGTTTAATAACTTTTTTCAACTTCTTCACAATTACGAAAATCAATGTGGCATTTTCTTTTGATTGCTAAAGTTATCTGTACAACAAGCCAAACATTCTTCGGTGTAGCTAATCTACCTACTGCTGCTGCCACACTTGAATTCTTGTCTTCAATTTTTGGTCTCTCTCGTCCTCATGGGGCAACAGAAGAGCAAGAGACAGAAGAATTTAACAATCTGACAGTGAAATCTAATAAACTTGATGCCCTTTTACTCACTATCCCATCATCAACCAGCCAACAGCACTGGCACTCTTCTCTTTATTCGGAGCTTGTTCTTCAGATGTGATACTGACATTTTTGTTGTCTTTACTGCACAGTTACTGTTCTGTTATTTATTTATTTATTTTTTTTAACAATAGCAAGGTGGCCAAATAAAATGAAAAGGGACTTATTATAATGCAATTAATAAATTACACAAGGTTTACTAACAATAATTAAAAATTAATGAGAGCAAAAATGAGCCATACTTGTATATTTAAATAGCATTTCAATAAAAGCAAGAAATTAATTTTCATCAGAAAAGATAATCAAAGATCCTTAGGACCACTGAACTAAGAAGTCAGTCTTAGAAAAATAAATTACAATGAACAAGCATATCATAGATCAATTTGTGAAAATTGTGTAACACTTCATTTTGGCATTTTTAGGCTGGTGTGCAATGACAGGCTTGCTTCATCACACCATACTCACATTCTTCTATTCTTTAACTGAAAATAAAGCTGCTCGAGTTTCAGCTTGCTTACCTGATGGGTGCTGTTTCATCTCCTTTATCTAGCCAGTCTTGAGGAGGAATGATGTACATGCACCACAAGCCCCAGTTGTAGCCATGGGCAGCATTGGCATACTGCTGCACTTCAAAGGTGTTGTACTTAATATTGTCAATGGCTGGAAGGATAATGCGACTTGCATCTTCTTTTATTCTTGTCAGGATGGGTTCAGCCCTGTAAAATAATAAAACACAGAGAGTTATGAGATACTCGAGCCAAACAGAACTCATCAGCTTGGCCAAAGAAGGGAGAAATGATTCACCTGCAATGCTGATTTAAAGGGGGTATTCTTTCTGAAAAGTGATTTCTAGGCTATGAACATTACCTTTTATGTGGTGAATTCAAGATAAACCGAATAAATTCAGGTTCGTGACAGCTTCATAATACAGGGCAAGAGCAATTTTACTATCATGAACCGAGAAGCTGCCCACTCCAAATAAAGATCCGACTTTTACGTTAAACAGAGAACACCATTTCAAGGTAGCTTACAAACACAGGGCTCTAGTCCATTTGTTCTCAAGTTCTCTTTTTTATTATGTAAGTACCAGCAGGTTAAGTGAGTGAGTCAGAGGACATTCGACCATAGCTCATTATGCTCCTTTAACTTGTCACATTACTTGGTGGTGTTGGTGACTTAAGTAGGTGACACACAAAGCTGCACAGCCCAAACAACAAAATACTTTACCACTCATTTGGTGGTCTGATGACTCAGAAAACAATTACTACAGCATGTGCAGTGAAGACTTACCGAAAACGTCTCAACAACAATTGGCAATTTTTCCCAATCTGCTATAATTTTTACTTATGAAGCACACCTGCCACACTGTTTGAAATCTGTTCTGATTGCTTACAAACAGAGTCATAAAAAACACAAACCGCTGTTGACATCTAGAGTAGGTGGATAACAATGCCAATGGGAAAGTGGAATTGTGCTGTGGCAGTTTCTGGGATGCCTACAAGGAGGCTGCCGCTTACACATTCACAATCATTACTAAACATGTGAGAAGTGGCAGCTTAAATGGAGATTGGAGGTGTGGCGTAGGTGGAAGGGCTTTGGGCATCCTTTTAGTGTTCCAGTCCCAAGACTCTCACTTGACTGTTGCTGTCAAAGTAATGTATCATATCATCTGAGTGCAATGAAATTGCTCCTGTCACTCCAGGCCTGAGGAGTAAGCTCTAGGCCCAAAGCAGCAATTCAGGATCAGAGCTCTGATTCACCTGAGCTCTGCCATTTTAAAATCATGCTTTCTGTCTGTATTTGAAACATTCTGACTCGCCGCTCCCAAAGGTGATATTTAATGCTACAGAGAAACCTGGGTGTGAACTGAATTTCCCTTCTCCTTAACAAAAAAAGACCTAAGCAGGTCCCTTTGATTACTGTAAATGATCTTGCATGACTCACACAACTGCTTTAAACTTGCAAAAGTCCTGAATAAGATAGGAGAAACGAGGTGCTAATTAAATGCCCTGCTATTGCCTTCATAATGAATCCATTTGCCTTTAACAAATCTAGTGCCCTACTTTAAGTCCAGGAATCTCCAAACTGGACAATGAAGGCAGCTATAACAATACTTAACAATCAAGAAATTGATAGTGAAATAAAATACAATAGCATTCTTAATTCCACTAAATTCAATTCATAGATATGTGGACCAGAGGCACCAGGTGTCAGACAGGGTGGATGGGGCGTCAGTCCATCACAAAGCCTATTCACCAACACACTCACACATGGCCAATTTAGATTGATCATTTAGTATAAATCTTATGTTTTGGATATGGAAACAAAAACATTCAGACATGGGAAGAACATGCAACCTCTACATGAAAAATGACTGAATGCAGGATATGAAGCCATGTTTACTGGGCAGCAGTTATGAATATTGCATCAGCCAGCAGTGTTAACTATTGTCATAGAAAATACATGTCTTGAAAGAGTAATATTCTAAAAACTGTATTCTTGCTTGAACTGATGAACTTTTGAAAATAAATGTACAAAAATATAAAATAGTTGCAATGCCCTGGAATATTTCAAATCTGTACTTGATCAATGAAGACATACAATCAATAAAGTAATGCAAGACATAATTGAGGAGACTGTCTCCTGCTTCACTGAATAGGACAATTACAGCTATCGGTATAACAAGGTGATGTCCCATGGGCTGCGGTGGGTTGGCACCCTGCCCAGGATTGTTTCCTGCCTTGTGCCCTGTGTTGGCTGGGATTGGCTCCAGCAGACCCCCGTGACCCTGTGTTCGGATTCAGCGGGTTGGAGAATGGATGGATGGATGGATGTTCCATGGGCTTCTTCTAGCTGTTTGTATTTGGTAATATAAGCCAGCACTAAAATAACAAACTTCATCCATTCTCTTCTTTCAGTATGGCAACATTTCTAAAAAATAGGTTTTACCAGATGGGATGGAATTTTGAAAAGAAAAATAAAGAAAAAAAAGAAGGAAACATACATGAACTATCTTAAAGACTGGAGATAGTATTTTAAATGAGAGAGGTCCAGAAGATAACATTTGTAGAGATTTTGATAATTGGAGACTGAAACAATTGTTTAGCTAGAACCAAAACTAAATCCCAGAATCAAAGTCAAATATAGTAAAGCAAAAGTCAAAAGTCGTGAATCAACAGATCTTTAGCCAGAACCATAATTATAATCAAAAATTCAGAAAGTCTTTGGAAAGCAGTTCAAGCAGTTATCCATAAAACATGACAGCTCAATCTGACCTTTAAACCCCTAACCTAATGAGGTCAAGATCGTGACCTCTGAGAACATGCCCTCAGTAATGGAATCCACAAAAGGGAGCACCAGAGAAGGTCATCACAGAAAATATACATATCTTTTAAACTTTGTTAGTGTGCATGAAACTCAAAAACAAATCTCAAATTAGGAATCTCTTCCTGTCAAATCTTAATAATTAATATGCAATTAGTAAGAAACTATACTAGAATTTGCCTAGTAAATGTTTTAAAATCAGAGATAATAATAGCACAAAAACGTAAAACAACGTCTTGCCATGGAAATTTTGATGACTGCTTACTGACACAAAGAAGTACAATGAGGACAGACAATATATTTGAGGGGATTGCTTCCTACTTCACTAAAAGGGCCGTTACGCATATCAGCAACTTTGCTTTGATAAAATGCATATCTTTGGGCTTCCTGCTGTTTGTGCAATTCATTTTACCTTTTAGCCTTTTTGTTTTTGTCTTAGAAACTTATCGTTTTGGTGCTATTTTGTGTGACCTTTTCATTGTTGTCTGTTGCCAGTCATGTGTTGCTGGTGCCTTGTTACACAGGATGTCATTAAACTGTCACTAGAAAAGATGTCTGCAGGCTGACAGAAGTGTCCAAACATTAAGACTTAATTATGAAAGCAGAGAAATTATTCATGATAATCCCATGGATATCATATGACTACAATTGGCACTTTAGTAATGTTAGTAGAGGTTCTACAATAAATATGGCAATGGCTTCATGTTATTTTGCTGTTAAATTCTTTAACAGTAGCCAGCTTTCAGATAAAGTAGGCCAAGTGCTAGTTTCACTTCATTTTACTTTTTAACTTCTTTTTGCTTTTGACTTTGAATTCTGGTTTGCCCCTGTGCTTCATTCATTTATGTACTATTGAACTTTTTACCTGTAGTCATCTGAACTTACTAGTTTAAACCAACATTAAAATAATAAGCTAAGTCCATACTTTTCTTTCTTGTGCTTTATTTCTCCATGCCCTTCGGAAAAGGTCGTGGTTTAAATAAAAGGTAAAATTCTTAGTGAGCAGATTTTTCATGGACTCAGCCACCAAACTAATCTCAAATCACCCATCCACACTGGTTGTCCATGTAACAACTGATATTAAACTGCTTGCTGCTGTAAAATGTCACTAGGCTATAGTTGACACCAATTAAATCCAGATTGCAAACTCAATCCCCATCTATTGTGGACAAGATAGCATGAGTGTCAAGTTCAAGTTCAAATTTACTGTCAGCCCCAATGATGCTGAGACCTAAAAATGTGTACAGTAATCCCTCGCTATATCGCGCTTCGCCTTTCGCGGCTTCACTCCATTGCGGATTTTATATAAGCATATTTAAATATATATCGCGGATTTTTTGCTGGTTCGCGGATTTCTGTGGACAATGGGTCTTTTAATTTCTGGTATATGCTTCCTCAGTTGGTTTGCCCAGTTGATTTCATACAAGGGATGCTATTGGCAGATGGCTGAGAAGCTACCCAACTTACTTTTCTCTCTCTCTCTCTTGCGCTGAGTTTCTCTGATCCTGACGTAGGGGGATTGAGCAGGGGGGCTGTTCGCAAACCTAGACGATACGGACGCTCGTCTAAAAATGCTGAAAGATTATCTTCACGTTGCTACCTTCTGTGCAAGCTGCATTCTGAAGGACATGCTGCACGGTGCTTCGCATACTTCAAAGCTCAAAGGGCACGTATTGATTTTTGACTTTGTTTTTATCTGTCTCTGTCTCTCTCCCTGCTCCTGACGGAGGGGGTGTGAGCTGCCGCCTTCAACAGCTTTGTGCCGCGGTGGTTCGCATACTTAAAAGCCAAACAGCGTATTGATTTGTTTGCTTTTCTTTATCTCTCTGACATGTGCTCCTGATGCAAACTCCTTTGAACAGGAAGATATGTTTGCATTCTTTTAATTGTGAGATGGAACTGTCATCTCTGTCTTGTCATGGAGCACAGTTTAAACTTTTGAAAAAGAGACAAATGTTTGTTTGCAGTGTTTGAATAACGTTCCTGTCTCTCTACAACCTCCTGTGTTTCTGCGCAAATCTGTGACCCAAGCATGACAATATAAAAATAACCATATAAACATATGGTTTCTACTTCGCGGATTTTCTTATTTCGCGGGTGGCTCTGGAACGCAACCCCCGCGATGGAGGAGGGATTACTGTAATGAAAATGGGCTCAGACGATGAATGGGTAAAAGCAGTAATATAAGAGTCATAAAATAAACTAAATTTTTCAGATTATAGACACCTTTCACATTTGAGTTTCAACTCATGCATTGACTCAACGTAATGGGAATCCATCTAAACTTTTGTACAACCAATGTGGCCAAATCTTATCAGCAAACATGAGTATGTGTATGACTGTGGGTCAAATGTGAACACTTAAATACACGCTACCATCATACTCCAGAGAAAACCAGAATCACCACTCATCACCCTCTGGCACTCATTTCAACCAGAGCCACATTACCAAGTGGTAGGTAGCTGCAGATTTCTCCTACTGTGACTAGTGTGTTTCAGAAATCGGCACTAATATTTCAAGTGAGTTTTAAGACTTCCGCTTAGGTAATCTTTTACGATGTAAATGGTAAAACTTAATGCTTAGGAATGCAAATGAGGTGGCCGAGGACTACTGTATTGCCAAGAGATATCAAAACATTTTTGAAAAAGCGTGAAGTGAACAGAACTAATGGAACACAGAAGAAAAGGGCACTCGTCTGAGCAAATAATGCACATGGGCTGATGTGTCAGTTGTCAGCGGATGGCACCAATCAAAGAGCGAAAGAGAAAAAAACTCAGGAAAGGCGTACAGAAAGGTGAAGGCCTTTTAAATTCAGAAAAAGAAAACAAAAGCATCATTTTAATCAGAGTGGATTTGAACCCTTCTTTACATAATAAAACATGGCAGCCAAGGAATAAAGCTGATTATTTTTTCTAACCGTTTGAAATGGAAAGAGCTGACCAAATGGCCATTAAGTAAATGAAGTCTGAAAGATTGTTCTTCTAAATCAAGTATTAAAGTTGTCAGAGCCATTTACATTTTTGTTTGCTTCTGGCAATGTTCAAGTCTTCCAGAGAGTATTTACTCAAGTAATCCTGAGAGGCAGAGTGCGAGTCTCAGCCTTGCCTCATTAAAAATTGTATTCATTTAGTTCATTTAGAGACTCCAGTGCTAGGTGATGAGGGGCTGACAGGAGGTAGTTTGCACTACAGCCCCTACCATTATTTGTAAAGAGGCGCTGTGGACAGAAGCAAGAATCTGACATGGAAAATCTGTTTTAGCAATTTTTTCAGCAGCCAACGGCCCCTAAAGACACCGAACAAGCTCTCTAAATGCTGAAAATAATGAAACACAATCATTAGCGATTCAGTGTAAAGCAGGGCACTGAAGAAGAATTTAAAAAGAGTCTTCAAAAATACTCAAAAGGCTTAGGAACTCTGGGTCTTCTTCATTTATCCTCTCCAGTTTAACCCTGGTAAAGCGATTTCATGGCTTTGCATGTAGACAGAAATTGCAAAGAATGTCAACTTAAAATCACAACTGTGTCTCACAAGTGTTTGCTTAAAATGTGCTGAAAGACTAAGATTACATAAATGACATTAAGGGAGGCATTCAGGTTAGTCAAGCAGGCATGTCAGTGAGTGAAGATAAACATGGGAAATAAAACAATGATGACAGAAATAAAATTAAGTGCAAAGATCCAGTGCCACATGTCACAAGATAAGTTCCTGCAGGAGGCGAAAGGCAAGCAGAATCTCCCAAGGTTTCATTTTAGGCACACAAAAAGTAAGGTCCTAGTTCAGTCTGTTCTTGAGGAGCCAAACTGAGAAGTTTTTTAAGTTTTTTTCTTTTCCTTCCTAAAGTCCATGTCACATTAGACGCGAAGACAATCACCTAATGTGACATACCTAATGACTGAGGCCAACTATTCTGGGACTGACAACAGTAAAATCAAACCTGTTTGATTTTTTCATTAGTCGGACATAGGACAACCAATGATTACTCATCTGAAAATACAATGAATAGAAAGTACCAATGAGGAATAAGGAACAGGCGTGTTTTGAACCTCACAAATACAAGAGAAGACTGACTGTCTGATGTCTTGTGTTTTATGTACTAAAACAGAATAGTAAAAAAGATAAAAGGGCCGAGACTATGGCTGAATGCACCACAGTTATTAACCTTTCACATATTGCCAGCTCTGTCAGACATCATGTCATTAGCTGTCAGAAAAAAAGGGGGAGCACAACTACACTAGAAGATCAGCACACAGTCAGTAAATGTGTCAGGGGCTTTGATTTTCAGTCGGATAGTTTGACATGGTGAAGCAACGAGATCTGCAATTGGCAAATCTGATGCGCTCCATGACAAAAAGCTGAGTAATGCAACATCATCTTGAGTCAGTAATGCACTGTACTGATGGGCAAGGAAACACAACAACTAACACATTCTTGTGAATTAGAAATGATGTCACAAAACATTGTTTCTATAATTTACCCTCCTTTATCTATTATAGAGACACTGCAATGAAAAGCTGAATGGGCAACCTCTAAATCTAATTGATGTTTCCAAACTGTTATGTTTGAGCATGTTGCATACCATACAGGTACTGAATTTACAAGAGACATGAGGGGATGATTTTGAAGTTACACTATGGCTTACTTGTTTACCCTTTCTCTCTACAGCCAGAGGACACCAACCTAGAAGAGGAAGAGTGATAAGCCTACCATTTAAACCAGAAGGACCACTAATTGTAACCTGTGAGTGTGCAGGGTGTGCAGGGTGCACTGGTGTCACCAATGCACTGTTTGATTCTGAAAATTCATTTTGTTCGTGAATGCATCCCCGAATGGGCTGAAAGGTCAGGTGGGTCTCCCATTGAAATTAAACAAACTGAAAGCTCAGAAGGTAAACCCAATGTAAATTATTGCTGTGAAAGTGATATAGTACGTGACACAGATAAATAATAGGTAAATGAACACATAGTAATACATTGAAATAGATAAATAATAACTAATGATAAAAACTGAAATAAAAAAAATATGCATATTTACCATTGCTATCAAAAACACTTGAAAAACAGTTATCTCATTTCACCTTCTGCTCGCATAACAAATATGGGGTTTAGCGCTTTCAGCTAAGTGGCCCCTCGTCTCTGGAACTCTCTCCCTTTAAATCCCACCTTAAGACACACCTCTTTAAGCTTGCTTATTCTTGTTTGAAATAAATTTTAGTTGATATATTTAATTTTAATTAACTGGTTTTATACTGTCATTTTTATTTATTCTATTTTGCTATTAATGTGTTTTGAAAGGTATCCCTGAGTGAATATGATTATATTAATAATAATAATAATAATAATAAAAATACTAGGAGCAGATCTGAGAGCAGGGTGTAGCACAGAGATCAGAGTCCTGACAGCCAAGGGGTAGAAGCTGTGGTAGCACCTGCCAGAACTGGTTCAGATACAACAGTACCTTCTGCCAGATAGAAGTGGGACAAACAGACTGTGGGAGGGGTGGGAGTCTTCCTCCACAATGGCATAGGCTTTGCAGATGCAATGCTTGATGAAGATGGATAATGACGCTATTAAATTGTGCTAGATGTTCAACAAATACAAATAAACATCCGCATTTGTTTAAATGATCAGTGTATCTATAAGTTGGTTCTGGCTGGTAGTGGGATCCATTGTCCTGTCAGATTTTGTGAAAATAAACAGATAGCCCATCTAAGGTCCTTAATCTATGTAACATCACAGAATTTCAATCTTTGTTTTCGGTTTGCTCTGATTTTATTCATCATTGTTTTCATTTTGTTTACTGTTCTCTGTATCTTTCAATGGCTGCTGCCACTGAGACTACAGAAGTGGTGTCACAGAGAACTGGTACAGTGGCACTATAAAAGAAGATGTGTACAGCAAGTTGTCTGAACTTAGACCAGTGCTTAAAGACGAGAGCTCAAATAGCATGAACGAATTAGGGCAATTAGGAAAAACAAATCTGGTTTTGACTTGTGTTTCATTTTGTCATTTTGACTTTGGTTCAGTTCTAGTAATAATTTCAGTGTATTATTTTTGCTGATGCTCCTGACTGTTACTCTGCTGACTGCCAACCAAAAGACCTTTGTAATCTCTGCCACAGACAAAACATTTTGTTATTGGGTCTTTCAACTTGTCCTTTCGAACATCAAATGACTAGTGTAACTGTCAGGAAATCAAAGGAAACCATAGCATTTAAACATTATTATTTTTTCCCCTTCATGTTGACTCAAAAATGTTGGCATTGTTCAATATCAGTGTCTCAAAATTTGGCTTCTAAAGGGCATGTCTAACTTGTATTCATGCCTTATGCTCAGCAACTAAAATATAAAGAAAAGATGCATTGGTGAGGAACAATTAATTTCCGGAGTAAATTGATTCAAGGAAATAGTTACGGTGTTTTGATTTTTGCTTGTCCAATTACTTAGAATTTGTTTTGTCCTTTTGTTTGGTTACTGTCATGAAATTTGTTTTAGCAGTCTGTTTTATTCATTTTTCAGGATTCAAAAAAATGTACTGTTATTCTGTCAATGCCATTGTTGTTCTGTTTATTTAGTGCTCCCTTTCATTTTGTGGATTTTGCCATATTGTTTATATCTATTATGTCCCTTACTAGAGGTCACATAGAATGTTGGGGTTAGGCCCTCCCCATTTAGGATGGCCGTATGCTGTTGTCGGCCAGCACTGGGAATAACACATGCAATGTATTCAACTACTTTTAAGCGTAACAAGGAACCCAACGTAATACTTGTTTTACTGAAGTAAAAATACATGTGTTTACTTAAAAAAAAAAAAAAAAAAAGCTATGTGTCACAGCTTTACTACAGAATCTTATCTGATACTTAAAAAAATTAATGTCACAAAGACTTTGCCTGCTGGGGTCAGAAGCAGCATGCATGTGCTCCAGCCATCATGTGACAGCTCGTGAGGAAGAGCATGCAATCAAGTGAAAAGTACTGAACAAAACTTTTATTTTAATCCTGCATGTGCTGAGGGGTAAATCACTGCAGTAGCAGTGGGTGTAAGGTAAAAGGCAAATGTGGTGGACAGTTTGTTGGTCCTTTGCAGGGTTGAGTCGCACATCGAGTGAGTAAAGAGTGTGCTGTGCTGCATTCAATCCACTAACAGAAACATATTATCAAAGTGTCAGTTTATTTTTAATTCAGCTATTTGCTATAGACATGTTGAAACAGTATGGTTATTAGAAATGCTGGCAAATGAAATGTTTATTATTTGATTAAATAACCAGTTTTAAGAGATAATGAACAGAGTGGCACAGGAGCTGGGTTGTGTGGTATTCTAGGTACTGAGGTTGGGAGCATGCGCTGCACTGAAAAAGTACTAAATAACTCCAATTTAAAAATGGTATGGAACCAGCATTTCTGTATTTTATGTTTTATTATATATATGTATTATATATTTATATATATATATATATATATATATATATATATATATATATATATATATATATATATATATATATATATATATATATTTTTATGTATGTGAATTTCCCCTTGGGATTAATAAAGTATCTATCTATCTATCTATCTATCTATCTATCTATCTATCTATCTATCTATCTATCTATCTATCTATCTATCTATCTATCTATCTGTCTGTCTGTCTATCTATCTTTTAAATAAGAAGTAGATGTTATTTTTCCACCCATCACCCATATCCCCAGACTTAGATGTGTGGTGGACTATACAGTGAAAAGCTCAGATTTGGTGAAGGCTCCATGGGAGAAAATTGTGTTTTGATGCACTAGAGGCTTGTCGGAGCCTGTCCCTCACCCCTGCTTCACCGCGGCACCACAAAACCCACACCCCGTGCTTTAGCTCACTTGAGACTTGACAGGGGTCCTTGCCTCAATGCAGCAAGAGGGAACCACTACTTGACATGGAGGTGGCACATCTGGAAGGCTGTAGTGAGACGGTGTGGGGTAGGGGTTGGGATGGAATCACCTGTTATTTGCATCAGTACTGCTACTGAGATCTAAAAGCTGGTACTGATGCAGAAGTCAAATGTTTGGTACCAATTCAACGCTACATAAGAGTGGAGTCACTACTAAGAAATGTGAAATAGGGTCAAAATGATTAGCTGATCTTCTATAAAAAGCACAGAACAAACCTCAAAGTCAAGAACTAGAGAAACCAGAAACCTGGAATTCTTCCATTTTTTAGGGGGGGGGGGGGAAACAATGAGAACATCAAATGATTACTAACTAATTATAATAATTTCCAATACATTACTTATTCATGCACATGCACCGACAGCCCCATAAAGGGAGAAAGAAGATAATAGTATCTATCATATGGGATGATAATATTTATTATTAATAATGTCTAACAATATACACGTTTAAACAATTGTCTATCTAATTATAAAATGCAAGGGAGTTGAATAAACCAAAATTTTTGCTAATCCCAGGGTTTCATTGAGTTTTATGACTTAATTGCTTCCTTCTTTCTTGTTTGAAACTAGAAGAAATACAGAATACAGAGTATGCCTGAGGTGTTTAAGTGGCCAATGCTGCACCTGACTCTGCAAAGCAGCTGAACTGGGAGAGATGGTTGTGCCTCATCTGTTTCATTGGAGGGTCAAAGGCTACAGAATCACAATAAGAGGAGGCTTTCAAAGGCTTGCAGTCTCTCTTTATAGTCTACACTCCCCATCTTTGGAGTAGGTCAAGTCATTACTGACTCCATTGAACGACCATGCTAGATAAAGGGCCATGCTGGACAAGGCTGGACCAAAGACTAACCAAACAGTGAGTTACCTGGGAGTCTAAACAAGATCAAGTGAATAATATCCAGGTCTTATTGTTATTATCTTGACAACAAATATTTTAACACTGCTTTTTATTATTTTTGGGAGTATTATCTATAATACATAGATGAATTTGTAACTCAACTGCTGACTGTTTTTCTCCTTTATCCAATTGCCTAGTGTTACAGGTGTAAAAGAAAATGGGTGAGGAAGTGTTGAACTATAGTAACTGACAATGTGATACTGTCACTAAATAATGTCACCAACAAAACCACACAAAGAATGTGAAAAAAGTATATACAATTTAATTCTAAACAAATAAAAAGTAAAATATTCAAAACACACCAAAATCAACACAGCCATCAGTCCTGACAGTGTTATTTCCTCCAGGGCCTCCATATTTCTACCCGTATTCCTAAAAATATGTGTTATATCATTTCTGACTTATTACTATTATTATAATTACTCTGCAGCATGTCACCAATTTTAGGTGCCATGATTAGTAAGTAGAACTCCCTGACTCTGAAACTTCCTTAACCGCAAACTTTTTTTTGGATATACTTGTCTTCCTTATCTGAGCTAACTAACTTGCCTGAAAGGTAATCTTAAATAATGCAAAAATATAATGTTCCAAATGCATGGTAGGTGGCTTGAACATACTGTATGTTGAACAAGGACACCAATAGTAAAAAGGACGACTAGCAGGTGAGTCAAGAGAAGTCAGAGTGCATATAACTCAACATAGTGAAGTTGTTGAGATTTAAATTCAATGGAGTGGCTGCATGAGACATCAGCACTTCCTAACCAACGGCAGGCATACAACTGGGAGATTGTCCCCAGCATCTTTCCTTCAGGGCTTATAAGAAACCCAGGGCCACTACAGGTACCTTTGGTCTAGTTTCCCTACAAGAGATAATAGAGCTGGAAGTGATTCACTACAGACTATAGTGACTCTATTGGAGGCTTTAACACCAACCAGTTGTAGAACTGAATGTAGAGGTGGAGGTAAGTTATTTGGAAAACTGAGTCAGAAAAAGACAGAGAATTAATCAAGCCATCCAGACAAGTAAGAAACAAGAGACCTGTGTTTGGAAAGTCCAAAGAGGCATTAGGTGTTTTGTTGACTCTCTTACTCCTTTCATACTAATTACCCTTTTTGTTTCCCCACATTTTATTTATTTTCTTCCCTAGAAATCTATTGTGTGGCATTTTTAACTCCTTGGCATTATTCTGTATTTAGGGGGTACAACAAGACTGCCACCTACTTTTGATGTATTATATACACATATAAGACATACAGCATCAGATAGAGGTATAAATTGGGGGGAAACAGCCTAAAAGAAAACATGCTAGCTAAATAGATCAAATAATAAATCAATTCCATGACGTACTCCACGTGGGACAAGCATCACTAAAACTGACTATTGTAAGAGACGGCCGGCAGTTCAACCAGGCCGGGACGCCTCTGAGATGAAAGGATGGGGGAACGCAGCTTTTGTAGGACACTGCCTCCCCCAAGACGCTAGATGGCAGCTCCCCTGGATTATAATGGTGCCCCGGAATCCCACAGGACATCCTGGGACTTGGAGTTCGCTATCTCAGCCCTGTTGGGTGCCATGGGTGCCGCCCGGGGGTGCTGTGGAAGGACTGGGGGAGTCGTGCTTCCCTTATAGCCCGGAAGTACTAGGAAGTCATGAGGATGGGAGGCCCAAAGTACTTCAGGCATATTAAAGAACTTTAATTCTCTGTCTGACCCGGAAGTGGTGACAACTCACGTGGACGGAAGAGCAGAAACACTTCCAGGTCAAGGACTATTTAAAAGACCGCTGAAGACCCAGCAGGCGAGCCAGAGTCGGGAGGTGTAGGACAGAGCTTGCTGGGAAATGTGGAGGAGAGAATTGTGTTTAGTATTATTGTTAATTTGTGATTTAATTGCCTGTTTATTGTGGCTGGGGTGCCTGAAGGCACTATTCAAAGAAGAAAGGAATTAAAATACAGTAATCCCTCGCTATATCGCGCTTCGACTTTCGCGGCTTCACTCTATCGCGGATTTTATATGTAAGCATATTTAAATATATATCGCAGATTTTTTGCTGGTTCGCGGATTTCTGCGGACAATGGGTCTTTTAATTTCTGGTACATGCTTCCTCAGTTGGTTTGCCCAGTTGATTTCATACAAGGGACGCTACTGGCAGATGGCTGAGAAGCTACCCAACCAGAGCACGTATTACCTATTAAATAAAACTCCTCAAATATATTGTGAGCACGGGGGCTGTTCGCACCTCTAGAAGATACGGCCGCTCCTCAAAAAACACTGAAAGATTACCTTCACATTGCTCTCTTCCTTGCTGGGCTTAAATGTGGCTGTTTTGTCAAGCGATATGCTTCCTGCATGGTGCTTCGCATACTTAAAAGCTCGAACGGCACGTATTGATTTTTGATTGTTTGTTTTTCTCTGTCTCTCTCTCTCACTCTCTCTGACATTCTGTGCTCCTGACGGAGGGGGTGTGAGCAGGGGGGGCTGTTCGCACCACTAGACTATACGGACGCTCCTCTAAAAATGCTGAAAGGCTACCTTTACATTGCTCCCTTCCTAGCAGCTGCGTTGTCCGGCAGTGCTTCGCATACTTAAAAGCCAAACAGCCCTATTGATTTGTTTGCTTTTCTCTCTCTCTCTGACATTCTCTGCTCCTGACGCACACTCCTTTGAAGAGGAAGATATGTTTGCATTCTTTTAATTGTCAGACGGAACTGTCATCTCTTTCTTGTCATGGAGCACAGTTTAAACTTTTGAAAAAGAGACAAATGTTTGTTTGCAGTGTTTGAATAACGTTCCTGTCTCTCTACAACTTCCTGTGTTTCTGTGCAAATCTGTGACCCAAGCATGACAATATAAAAATAACCATATAAACATATGGTTTCTACTTCGCGTATTTTCACCTTTCGCGGGGGGGTCTGGAACGCAACCCCCGCGATAAAGGAGGGATTACTGTACTTCTTGGTGCTTTTAACCTGTGTCCTGTGCATCTGTCTGTTGGGTTTAAAGAGGCAACAGCGACCTCTAGCGTCCACACTAAATAAAATAAAAAAGAACTGAAAATATATACCAAATAATCATTCATCTTTACCATGGAAATAGCAATAATAACTTCATTTCATGTGTGTTATTTGGATATAATAAATTGACAGGCCTCCTTATCTGTACAGTTTTGACCAAAACCAATTCTTTTAAAATTATAGGGTCATTATTGTGACATACAGAGTACAGTAATATTCTTACTTACAATGTGCTAATCAACAATCACATTGCCAGTTACTATTTATTATTCAGTACAATAGTTGAAGTGTTGAAGCATTAGGTGTGGATGCTGAAAGTACTGACAAACCTCCTTTAACTTATTAGCAAAGTCTGTCTAATTAACACCTCAGCACCACACTAGTGTGAACGGATCCTTCCACCAACGCTCGAGTTTTCCCTACAAGTTGGAGGACCCGCTTGCAGGGCTGAATGCAGGTTAACATCATACCCAGGACAGAGCAATTGCAGATTAAGGACCTTGCTCAAGGATCCCAAAAGAGTGGAATCAACTCTGGTGTTTAACTGGCAACCTTCCAACTGCTGGTGCAGGTCCCTAGCCTCAGAAGCACCACTCCGCCACCCCATGACAAACAAACAAATAAATAAATAAATAAACAAACTTTTGTAACAGCATTAAGCAAAATCATACCACTGACAGAACAGGACAGAAATTTCTTAAACCACCTTCATCTGATTCAGGGTCACAGCAAAAGTCGCAACTGAATATAACATCAAGGGGCCGAGAAGCACTGACAAAGAAGGTGAATAATCTTTAAGTGAAAATTTTAACTACTGAAAAATATTTAAATATTTAAATTATTACATGGGCTGTTCAAACGATTTTAAAGTGGAACATGTTTTCACACTTTTTTTAATTGCTGCACGGACACTTTAAATATTACAGATTCACAAGCAGGTTGTACAGTGGCATCATTTTCCCCCCGAGGCTTTTATAGGCAGTTTTTATAAAGCAGTGCTATCAAAGTTGCAGTTTCAGGTTCTCATCAGTTACAACCAGTTTAAACTGGGGGCCTACTATGACAGCAATACAGCACAAAGCAAGAACCAGCAGGATGCCAGTCCAAAGCACACTTTCTCATGTCAGACCAATTAAGAGTTAATTAACCTAACATACACATGGGAGTACTCAGGGAAAACCCATCTGGACATTGGAGATAATGTGCAAACTCCACACACTGCTTTTCTTTGTGGGAAGAATGTACAGTCTCCACACAGACAGTGATTAGGCATGGGATTTGAACCTAAGATATTTTTAGCCCAATATCTACTGCCTTCACACGAAATCGTTCTCTTGACTCCGCAGTCCTTACAAAACATTGATGAACAGGTAACAGGGAAGGGTTAAAAGCATGTACTTTGACCCAAAGCACTAAGCCCTATTAAGGGACAAGCCACCAAAAACCTTTAATGGCTGTCTGCTCTTTTACGGTCACTTCACTGATCAGGTAAAAACCACGGAGATGGTCACTGACTTAAGAAAACAGAAAACAATTCTGCCATCTATATCAGAGGGGATGCTGTTGAGGGGGTTGACAGCTTTAAATATCTTAGAGTGACTATCACTGATAAACTGAGGTTGGCATAAGAGCTTTTTTCTCGTCAAAAAGGTTCAATGACACCTTTACTTTCTCAGCCATCCAAAGGCAGCCTGCAGTTCTCCATCTCTTCTTAGTGACACAGTGAAGTTCAGCGTGCCTGACTGAATAACACCCCTCCCTGGAGAACAGCGTAAAGCCCTAAGGACAGTTGGTGAGGACAGCACACAATATTACCACCACTGAGATGACAGTCTGTTCAGGACAAGTACAAAACTCTCTGCCTTAGTAAGGCAAACAGAGTACTTGAAGACCTTTGCCATCCTGCATGGAAGCTCTTCTCAGGTCCACTGGAACTCACGCCAGTAGATTCGAAGATACGTTTCTGTCCAAAGATTAAAGGTTACTGGACAGCCAGTCATAATAACAAATACAGTACACATTTGTATATATAATTGTATATCCAGTATGTTGTGTTCTATGTATTCTACTTATTATTTATTTACTTAGTATATGTAAGTGTGTATTTTTCTTGGTATTGTGTCTATGTTACTATTCTGACGATACATGCCTCAGAATTTCATTGTATCACGCACACCTGAAAATATACTTGAACTTGAGATATTTTGCATTAAAGCTGGCTTCATGACACATTCTTTCTAAGTTAAGCACCCCCACATTTTAAATAATTTCTCCGTTTTTACTCCCACAGGCTTCTGAAAAAGTTTCTATCTCTTTTGGTTTTTTCTTTATTTGATATAGTCTTGACATAGGGCCTTCCATTGCCATTTTCTGTAATCCTTGATAGACAGGCTTACACCTCCTATGTACACTGAATAAACTGTCCTCTCACCTACTTGTATCTCGTCCCTCACCACAATTCCCATCTTGGTAGCAGCTTATTGCACACTAGAGCATGTGAGTCATGCACTTGGCCAAAGTCTCCTCATGCCTTCCAACAAGGCCAAGTGCATATTACTCCTTCTCCCATGCAATAAACTCTCACTGTGCTTGCCAAAATCTAATTTACAAAAATATATTTTTGCACTATAATTATTGCATGAGTCACAGTTTATTCTAGAATGGCGGGGAGTTTTTGTTCTTTCTCTATTGTCATTCATCCCTCTATTTTCTAACTGCTTATTCAGTTTAGGGTCACAGCAAACCATTGTTAATGCCGACAGCATTAGGAACAACACAATAACCAACTCTAGGTGAGACGGGTGCCAGTTACAAGGAGCTAATTTTGAGACACCAATTAATTTAATTTTAGTTAAATCCATTAGAAGATCATCTTGGTAAACGGTTGAAGTTCCAAGCAAGTAAACTGAAAATATATTTGTGCAACTAAGATTCTCATTTTTCACCATACGCAGACAAAGATATGCCCAGTTTGGTCTTTTCTTACATGAATATCACATGACAGTGGATCCTTCAGATCCCTGGCACCTACTGGGTCTTTACATCACCATTTTGTCATGTATGTCCTTTTCCCAAGTGCCAAACATGGTACATTACCAAATTGGCACACTCTATATTTAAGTTTATCTTTGCTTGTTGTGTTATGATGGTTAAAGCTCTGGAACTGTTGCACATTTTCCTGTTTTTTGCCTATCTGAACCCTTTCTTCTTCTAAGAAATTCAAATATTTAACCCAGTGTTTGGTCAGTAAGGTAAATTAGTTTGCTGGCAGGATGACTATTCTACCTATTGTACTAGGGAATGCCCAAACTGCCAGATGCTTTAACAATGCTTCCCATGGGCACTAAAGTCACACATTTCTTCTACTGTAAAATTTCATAGAAATATTGTCAAATAATAAAAAATCTCTTTATTTGAAAGGGCAACAGCAAATCAGTAGGCAAGCTGATGAGCTGATGTAATGAGTAGGCTGGAGAAAGTCTTCCCACAAAAACTGCTCTTGTAGTGTCTTTATGTAGTCTTGATATATAGCAGGTTAGTGCCTACCTCATAAGCAATGGCTGCTGGGATAAGCTGTGGTCCCTGAACTAGTTTGAGTGAGTTGGAAAATGGACAGATAAATGCTTGGGTGGATATGTGCAGTACATTCAGTGTTGGCCACACAGCAGTGTTCAGCACTCTGGACAGCAACTGACTAACTAGAAAACTCCATGTGTATATTTTTGGCAGCCATTCATTGGCTCAGTAAAAGGTTGAATGAATAGACAGAAGCTGGCCACCTGTCATTATGGTCAGAGGAAAGACCATAATCCTCTCACTCCCTGAGAGCTGGAAAAAAAACAAATGCACCCTCTGGATACACAGACTAAGTCAAGTAGCTGCCATCTGCATTATTAAAAAGAATTTTATGGAGGGCAGCAGGGCAAACTACTGTGTGCATGTTTCCAAGGGATCCTTTTTAAGTTCTCTCCTTGGCAGGTGAGTATTTTGTTTCCACAGAAAAATCTTCTTGCGCCCACAGCGGCAGAACATCTAAAACATTGTCAGAATATTTTGTATTTTGTATTCTCCCTCAAGCAAACTGTGCAGAATAACCTTTGAGAAAGAGCACTCTTTAGATGTTCCTGTGACAGTTAACCTTGAGGAAAGTGTACTTGTGTCATGCACTTCAATCCAGGTGCTCTGTCATGCGTTCCTCTTGCCATATGCTGAGGTGATGGCTTCGATGCTTCCTATTTAGAAATGATCTGAAAGGATATTGTAAGAAATCACTGGGAAAAATATGTGCCACCACAGAATGATGATTTGGTATCAAGTCACATGGACACTGCTCTGTGGTATAAAGGTACTATACACAAAAAATGTTGGGACTATAAGCAGCTACATAAAATTAATATATTAATATTTGAAAATAACTGAATATTGCACTTGCGGTGTTAAAGCACTGCTCATCTCTCCATTCTTTATAACCACTTTAAGGTGTGTGTTAGGTTGAATTTCCGCTCAATTTTCCTGGTATGCGTACTGAATGCATGATTGTGCCCTGCAAAAGACTACTATTCTGTCCAGAGCTCACTCCTGTTTTTCACCCAATATGGCTAAATGAAGCTTCAGTCCTTGGAGACTCTGAATTAGTCAAGTAATGGATGAATGGATTGACTTTATCCATTACTGGTTCATGGGGAGGCAGAGCTTACTCAGACAGCAACAGACATTAGACAGGAGCAAACCTTGAAATACTTTAATACTTCTTCACACAGAAAGTAATGGGAATCTGAGACATACTGTTGAATCATGTAGATGAAGTAGAAATCCTGACACTTTGAAAAATGTCTGCATGAGGTACTGGAGCATCTACTCTATTGGCTAATGGTAAGCTACATGGACTAAATGGTCTCCACTCCTTTGTCAGACCTCTTATGTTCAATCCATCACAGGAGATGCTCATGACACAGAGCAGGTGTTGCATGGTGGCTCCTTGATTAGTGCTACTGCCTCACAGCTCGAGATTCTTGGTTTCACACCCTAGCCTAAACACTATCCATGTGGAGTTTTTAAGTTTTCCATGTCCATTTGACTCTTCTTTCCACATTCAAAACATATTAACTTTACATTGGCCCTGTATGAGTGAGTCTTGTGTGTGTTCTATGACTAGGCTGGTACCGTCTTCATAATTCGTTCCTGTCTTCCATGCCAGGCATAAGAACCAGCATTCTCTAAACCTGAATGGACTAAGCAGATTTAAAGATGATTAGATGGACTAGTACATCAAGTACTTACTGTTTTGGCAACACAGGTTCCAGACTAGATATAAATCCCACTGTGTACATGTCTGGTATATTCTAGACCTGTTTTCTACAAGGAGAACCTCTGCTTATCCAAAAAGTATCCAAAACCAACTGTAGTGTAGAGAATGGGTAACTGGAACTACAAAAGCAAGCAGCATTGGGCTCCTTTTCATTCTCAGTTGGCACGTTAGATATTTTAGGAAGACTTGGGGACAGCTGGCAGAGGGTGGGGGTCAGGATTGCAGGTACCACTAACTGAAGTGCTAGCTGGAAAGGTTCCTGCCTAAAGCTTTAAGGTCCCTTCCTGCCATACTGTTAGGCAGTGTTGAGTCAGAAGGAGCAAAAGGACATAAGCTTGAATTGGGACTGGAAGAGATAGGCCAGGAGATAGAAAGAGGTATGTGCAGTGAGAATGGGTGTTCTTGATGTAGTATGTCTGGTGGGAAAGAGTAGTAAGAACCCCACCATCACACAAGGGTTCAAATCATGTTTAGGCAGGCCCAGGGAGGAAGCAGGTTTTGATGTTGTATCCTTATGATTATTACTCTTTGTGTTTATTTTTTCCTTGTGTGCTTTATTTTATGTTTTATATACATGTGTGTATATACACACCCTTTAAGAGCATTTTGGCCTCCCTGGAATTCTTTCTTCCACACTAAATTCTGATTTGGTCTTTAATAAAAATTCTTGCATTGGTAAACTTTAGGAGATGCCATATCTGCAAGTGTTAGAAAATACTGTCATAGGTGTTATGATGTTTATTTTATGTTATCTTTAAAGTGCACTGAAAATTACCATGCAGATAACTTAATAATCTAAAGAGATACAAAAAATCACAACCAACCTGTGGCAGTCTAGTCATTAAATCTGCCAACAACACCCACTGCTTTGCAGTTTATTCAATAAGATTTATTCAATAATAATTATTCAATAAAATGCTGCAGATGTTCTATCAGACAGTTGTGGCCAGCGCCCTCTTCTATGCGTTGGTGTGCTGGGGAGGCAGCATAAAGAAGAGGGATGCCTCACGCCTGGACAAACTGGTGAGGAAGGCAGGCTATACTGTAGGCACGGAGCTGGACAGTTTGACATCCGTGGCAGAGCGACGGGCGCTAAGCAGGCTCCTGTCAATCATGGAGAATCCACTGCATCCACTAAACAGTATCATCTCCAAACAGAGGAGCAGCTTCAGTGACAGACTGCTGTCAATGTCCTGCTCCACTGATCGTTCCTCCCCCACACTATGCGACTCTTCAATTCCACCCTTGGGGTATGGTAAACGGTAACATTATACAATGTTGTTGACTCTCTCCACTTTGCAGTTTTTAACTTGCACTGTGTTTTTATCACTCTTTAATTAATATGGTTTTTATCAGTATGCTGCTGCTGGAGTATGTGAATTTTCCCTTGGGATTAATAAAGTATCTATCTATCTATCTATCTATCTATCTATCTATCTATCTATCTATCTATCTATCTATCTATCTATCTATCTATCTATCTATCTATCTATCTATCTATCTATCTATTAATGTAGCCATTTGTGATCAACGGACTGTCCTCAGGCTAGTGCACATATAAGAGACATTGTTTTAATAAAGCATGAGAAGTACTCATTCATACAAACTTTACTGTACTTGATTATTACAGAAAGAGAGATGACTTTCTGAAGTCATTTTAATAATATACTATAGGTGCAGTATACAAGCAGTTACAAGTTTTTCAAGAATTATTAATAGGCGACCAAAAAAAGCACAGTAAAAAAATGACTAAACTCAATCAAAATAATTCAAGAAATATAATTTGGTCATCTTGAACAGTCAGTCTTCTTTAATGTTGGAGACCATCAGTGGTTCCTTCATTCATTCCTGTAAATGGTATTAAAGAAAAAACTCTTTCAAGCATGCAATTCATTAACCAGTGCTTTAGAGATATCCTTTTATTTCTTAAAGCACCTAGCTATAACGCACACTCCATCAATTCTGCCTAATTTCAGCTACTGATATAAAAAAGGCAGATACACATCAAATTGAACCAATGCTGATGGAGTGCCTCTTAACACGAGCAGTCTAGTATGGTTAAATGCCTAACTTGGAGCATTCTACAAAGTGACACACCTTCTCCAGGTTTTTGAAAGTTATAGAGATAATGAATTTACTTTTAATTAGTTCTTTACTCTTGTTTCTTAGTGCCCTTAGGATTAAGAATTTAGCATGGTGGGAGCTTGTGTGCTATGCTTTCCTCCAGGTGATTGCAGCTTCTAGGATTGCTGTTACCTGAGAGGATGATGTAAGACTCAATCTCTGTCATGAATGTTTGAATTTTTTCTACAAACATTATTTTTATTGTAGGATTCTTTTCTTTATTGTCATTTTTTTGTAATTGCATTTTGTCAAAAGCCTATTTTGCTTATTTACTTAATAGTTGTTTTATTTTTGTTGATGGGCTTTCATGATTTATTACATGAAACAAGAAAATCCAGACACTTAAGTGCTTGAGGCTTCGCCTTATAATCATGGCCACCATAGTGTTGCACACTTGCATACTCTCACATACACCCAACCAATATGAGAATTTCAGTTCAGAGTGGCAAGATATAAATAAAATATAGTCGAGATGCAGCCACAGGACTGACCTTTTTTATGTTTTCTCCATCCATCCATCCATCCATCCATCCATCCATTTTCCAACCCGCTGAATCCGAACACAGGGTCACAGGGGTCTGCTGGAGCCAATCCCAGCCAACACAGGGCGCAAGGCAGGGAACCAATCCGGGGCAGGGCGCCAACCCACCGCAGGACACACACACACACCCCAAGCACACACTAGGGCCAATTTAGAATCGACAATCCACCTAACCTGCATGTCTTTGGACTGTGGGAGGAAACCGGAGTGCCCGGAGGAAACCCACACAGACACGGGGAGAACATGCAAACTCCACGCGGGGAGGACCCGGGAAGCAAACCCAGGTCTCCTAACTGCGAAGCAGCAGCGCTACCACTGCGCCACCATGTTTTCTAAATAAAATAATCTTTAATTACTTTTCCTTTTTCCAGATGTACTGCAGCAGCTATTTCTCATGAGAAACTACTCACGGGATACTGTAAATAGGATAAAAGCTGTAAAAAAAAAAAAAAAAAAAAAACTTAAGATCTCCAGCCAGGAAACCCCACCTAATTAAATGAAGTTGTATAAGCGTCTACATCTTCTGTAGAATTCAAACCAACTCCCATGGCTGTGGTTGAGCATGAGCAGAACGGACTGCTTCACACACACAGGTCTTTTGTTTATAAATGTCAAATATGTGTATATACTGTATATACAGGGACAGTGTAAGCAATCAAATGAGATCAAAACTAATTCAATTGATTTCATTAGCCTCAATCTTGTTATGCCAAATGCATTACAAAATGAATGTTTATGTGACTTTTGAAGGACAAAAAAAAAAAGCTGGCATGTGGAACAGAAAGCACCGAAATGCTCTGCTTCAATGAGTTTACCCGTTCACTCACTTGAAAAGGCTAAAAAATTACACACTCAAGATTAACCTAAACAAAGAACAAAACTTTGTTCTCTCAGCATAGATTCTTTGGTTGATAAAGGAGTGTGTTTAAAAGTATTTTTCAGCCGTTCAAATTGTATGAAATTACCTGATAAGACAAAGAGGACCAGTAGCTAACTGAGACGTGAACACGGTGGACAACAGAAGCTTGAATTGTATAAGCTTACTTTAGCAAATGCCACCAACACTTTATAAGATCAATCACAATGCTAATCATCGCTTTACTCTTGAGACTCATATGTCCTATACTGCTTTAGGATAAAAAAAAAAGAAATCATGGTAATTGGTTTAATTTCCACATGTGGCTTATTTCTTTGTAAGTGATGCTTAGCTGTTAAATATACCTTTTGCAATTCCTCACGCGTTTCTAGATATTATTTTAAGTTGTCAACACAGAGCATTATGCAAAGTGTTTAGCTCTGCCATCTGTGCACCGTGAGATATTTTTATTGACTTAACTGAATATGAGCATGTGTTACATGTACAGGAGTTAGATGATTTATTCACACTTACAACTTGTCAAGTTTAAATATGCGAAGAAATATCTTTATGACAAACACTGAACTTCCCTAAAGAATGGGAGGATAAACCACATTTAATTAAGCATTCTGTTCTTTCTTTAAAGTACATGTTGAGGGTAATGAGAAATATAAATCACTGAAAATAAAAAACTGACTGGTATGTACTCAGTATGCAATGGGGTTTTGTTGTTTATTTCTAGAGTCTGTATGACTTACAAAAAGGTACACTGCGAAGTCAGTGGAATTCACATTAAAGGATGTTGCACTCCAAATCTATTATGCACTAGCTAGACACAATTTGCAGCATTGTGCGCAATTCCAAAATTAAAAAAACACGGTAGTTCTTGTGTGGAGAAGCGCAACCAACTTCATCTCTGGACCAAAGGGTCTGGCTAAATGAGGGAACAGAAGCTGAACACTGGGACAAAATGCAAGTTTTCTCAAAGGCATAGATAAAGCAGATAAATTAAAAACTGAATCACAGACTCAAGGACACCAGTGATGAATACAGGGTCGCACATTAGGAGTTTCACTGCAAAAAGTGATAAATGCCAGATTTGAATTTTTAGCACCACTGGTATATTGTCCCATGCCATATTGAAAACATATTTCAGAAAAATGTGAAATATGTTAATGTCTGGCATGTTAAGATGCACACGTTTGTTTTCCAAATGTGATAAACTCATTTTCCAATTTAGTACAAACCACTTTATATACTTTCAGCCAATCAGAAACTTCCAAACACTCAGCATGACAATGTGTATTTTTGCTGTTGGCCATGTGTTTCATTAACTTTATTTAGTTATTGACTGCTTTTGTATGAGGCTCCATTTAATATAAGGTACTGTTTAAAACTTATTTCATTCTTGGTGTCCCCAGGTGCCTTAGCAGCATTAGGCTATATGGCAATGGCATACTAGAACTACCCATTTCCAGTCTCACAGAGGAGTACATGTGCACCAAGGTGAGGCTGGAGATGATGCTAAAACAGTCAAGCGATCCTGTTATTGCCCAAGTTGTTCCAAATTTAATTACCGGTATGAAGTGGTCACCAGCAGAAGCAACCAAGCTTGTAAAGGCAGCACTTATGCAGAGGGACATTGTAGGTCAGGTCCAGCAAGGAAGGGGTGGTCTTGGACTTGAGGCCAACACACCATCCTGGAACAAGGCCACGCTGTCTCAGAGGCACAGACTGGTGGTGCAGGAGATTCACCAGCAGGAGGAGGCAACAAGGTGGGCGAAGGCTGTTGCACAGGCTAAGCAAAGTTAATGGCTGAGTTGGGATTGGGGAAGCTCTCCTGGAAAGATCTATGGGAGATGAAGGCATTTAGAGTGAGCTTCACCATCAAAGCTACCTGTGATGTCCTGCCGTCTCCAAAACAATCTAAGCCAGTGGTATAGAGAAGATCCCACATGCTCACTCTGCCCGTCTCCAGCAACATTAAAACACATCTTGGTGGGGTGCCAGACCAGCCTCTTTCAAGGCCGCTACACCTGGCGGCACAACCAGGTGCTACAGTGCTTGGCAGGAGTGCTGGAGAAGCAACGGATGAGTGTTACTGCCTTCCCTCCCCCTTTATTCCATTGGCCAGCAATAACATTTGTCCAGGAAGGAGAGGGTCGAGATGGACATGCCACTCCAGGACCAGACTCCGGGCAGCTGTGTGGTGTGCAAAATTGGAAAGCTGTTGGTGGACCTAGGTCAAAAACTCTGTTTCCCTGCCGAGACTGCATCTACCAACCTCAGACCTGACCTTGTGCTATGGTTGGAATCACTCAAGCTCCTCTATATCATTGAGCTTACGTGAGAGGATCCAGTGAAGGAGGCCTACAAACACAAGAAGTTGAGATACGCCGATCTTGCAACCGATTTGCAACAACGTAGCTGGAAAGCTAAGGTCCAACCAGTCAAGGTACGCTGCAGAGGGTATATTGCCACCTTAACAACAAGGCTGCTCCGGGAGTTGGGAGTGTGGGGACAGGCTCACCGGCAGGCACTGAAGGACCCTGAAAAGGGCAGTCAGTGGCTATGGATAAAGAGGAAGAACTCCAGCTGGACCTCAACTGGGTAGATGGCGTCTTGGGGGTGAGCCTGGGATGCCGGGATTCACTGCTGAACTCTCTGGAGACGTAATGTGCCTATCAGCGAAATGTTGAGGAAGAGGGGCGCACACTTGATAACCCAGAAAGGTGCCACCACTCATTTTTCAGTTCCACTGAATCTGAGCTGAGGGTCTCATGTATGCAATTAGGGATGTAAACACCTAATCCTATGAAACAGAACATAATTTTATATACTCTATAAATGCATACAACAATACAGAGCCGTGTATATACCGTACACTGAAATGGATACAGCAGACCTTTTATTTCATTAACTGAATACTGAAATGCACAGTGTATATTTACACAATGTTCTTTTTAGGACAGTGTCATTTTTTACTTCTCCCATCATCAAACATCAGAATTGTTTTATGTCATGTTTCATTTCTCTCTTTTCACTACTCACTCATCACACATTAGTACAACCTTTTTTCTTATCACCTTGTGGCTTTAGCTCACATGCTGTATACACGTCCAATTATCAGAAAAACATTTACTCAATTACTGAATTGACTGTAACGAACTTGTGATGCGCTGAAACGGCTGAATTTGCAGGAATTTAAAAAGATCTGAAAAACTGAACAAGTTGTGAATTTGTGTCTACTGTGCTGTGCTTTTTCTCAGTACAATGCATGTTTACTATTAAGAGTGACAAGCTTTGCTGTGTGTTTCTGGTGGTGTTTTTGCTCCTGTTAGTGTTTTGCTTTCTGGATACCCCATTTTTTTGTTTTATATTATACTACTTTTACTATTACTTTATTGTCATTTATTATGTATTTTTTATTATTTAAATTTATTACCTGTATTTATTGATTATACAGCTTTTGTGAAGTACCTTAAAATTAAGATGTTGCATTTTGTTGAAAAACTTAACTGAAGTAAATTTTATAATAAAAAAATATTTTTTAAAATGGAAAATTTAACTATAGATTTGATAAACCTGCACATGCTTACATTGTCAGTATTTGCATTTGCCTGCAAAAAGGTAATTTGTCTCCATTTGCCTAAAATAAAGACATAGCATTTTGTCATGAAGCTTGCTACATGCAAAATGAAATTCAGGCAGAGCACTCAGTGTTTCACATGTTTGCACAAATGGATTTGGGAATACCCAACATATTTTAAAAGATGGCTGAATAAGACATTGGAACAAATTAGGTACTGGCTGACAACATGACTGTACTGAACAATGACCTACTCTTAAAACTTTCCCATGATCCATGTGTGTGTTTTTAACTGCCACATTTAATGACAGCCTTTGTATTGTATATCTTCTATATCTTTACAGTATCCATGAACATGGCTAAAAGTCCATCCATCCATCCATTTTCTAACCCGCTGAATCCGAACACAAGGTCACGGGGGTCTGCTGGAGCCAATCCCAGCCAACACAGGGCACAAGGCAGGAACCAATCCCGGGCAAGGTGCCAACCCACCGCAGGACACACACAAACACACCCACACACCAAGCACACACTAGGGCCAATTTAGAATCGCCAATCCACCTAACCTGCATGTCTGTGAACTGTGGGAGGAAACCGGAGCACCCGGAGGAAACCCACGCAGACACGGGGAGAACATGCAAACTCTACGCAGGGAGGACCCGGGAAGCGAACCTGGGCCTCCTAACTGCGAGGCAGCAGCGCTACCACTGCACCATGGCTAAAAGTCTTTTATGGATAATAATGATACTGAAGACTAGGAAAATAAAACAAATATATTAATAAAAACATCCTAAAGTGCAGCTTCTGTTACTGAACTGTATTTAAATTAGCTTATGGAATACTATAATAGAGGACCCAGCTAGAACTGAAGCCTTTACAAAAAAGGATAAATAACTTGTTATGACATCTTTCATTACATATTACTGTATACTATACTGAATGCATCACAACAGCTCACAAGCTTCTTTGTGTCAGTCAATGGCACTCAGGCAGGTTAAGCGAATCAAAATCCTCAGAAAGTCAGTTGTGTGGGCTGAAATAATTACTTTTTTACTTCATAGATCAGTGCACTAGCCAATTGGCTGTGGTTCCTCGTGTCTTAAAATACAAAGATATTCCAGGAGAATGTATGAGACAGAATTCACATTTCATTTTGTTTAATTTTAATTCACAGTGTTGTAACGCGCTTCATAATTTACAAGATTAACTTCAATGTTGGGTGGCATGGTGGCACAGTGGTTATCATTGCTATCTCAGAGAATCCCACCACCGTCTATGTGGCATTTTCATATTCTCCTCATGTCTGTGTGGGTTACGCTGGCTACCATATCCTCAAAGATGTGCACTTAAGGTTGACTGGTGATTCCAAATCTCTGTTTGAGCGTCACTATATGTGCATGCATGGTCCCACCAAGGGCTCAATTATGACCTTGTACCCAATAATGTCAGATGAAGAAGAGCTCCAGCCTGACACTCAGGTTTATACCTTTTCTTTAAATTTCTTTTGTGCCCATGATTTTCAGTCTATTCTGGTCCGCTGATGGCACCCTGTCTTGTCTTAATGTGTCAAATCTGCACTTACTAGTCATATGCACTGCTAGATTTTTTTTTCTTTTTTTTTTTTTGCTTGGAAAATTACAACCGGGATTCTCTACATAGGGTTGCTGTCATTTCAAATCAGTATTCACCATCATTCCATCCAGCAGATTTTGCTTTAACCTTTACTGTTCTGCTGCTTGGGCAGCCTTTGTGTAATGCAAGCAAACAATCTTTATATTAAAAAGTACTATTTTCACTGAACAGCATAACAAGATGTGTTACTATTATAAATCTAAATGGCACTTTTAATATATATGCAAAAACTGCATAATATACAAATATTTGTTACACATACGGCGGGTGCAGCAACACGCTATCAGCGGATGCATACTGCATGTATATTCTGTCAAGGGTGTGAGTGAGTGGCATTGTAACAGCTGCATTCCACCTTGAAAATAAGTGTGCAGCTGCGCAGCTTAGAGGGAAAATAACTTGTAGCAATGCACCACCTCTACATCCACTCCCAGACTTGCATACTGGCCTTAGAGGCAGGGTTTCAAGAAAAAAAGGCACACTTGAAACTGGCATATAAAAAAGAAAATGTTAGAAAGGCCAAAATCTTGGAATCACCCAGAAATCCACCTTCCAGTGTCTGTTTTCTTTTTTCAATTTTACCTTTTCTTTTCACTGTTGCAGATGACAGTGGTATTTCACATGCGCTGTTTAAGGAAGCAGGCAACTGAGGACCTTGTAAAAGGTGTGTACTTCTCGGACTACACACTCTGCTGCACGTACCCTCTTTTGCAGCTGTTCATCTGGGCTTTTCTATTTCTTGGCAGTCTGTCACATGGAATAACACTTATTTTGCAGAAAAAAACCCAATAAACTGACATGTTTCTTGAGAAAGCTGTTTTGGTTACGCCATGTATGAACCCAGAAATGAACTTTAAAAATGCCACTACAATGCAACCCAATGAATGATTATTTACTTGCTTTATTGAATAGAGTAATAGTTTTCAAGTGACCAATTAGCATATAAATGTGATAATGTATGAGTTAAGTGAGATTACCATTAGGACACTGGAGGAAGGGCTGCTGAAAATGAGGCTTTGTAGTCATATATTAATAATGCATTATAAATATGCCATTTCAAGCAGTAGTGGCCATTTCCAACATTAGGAAGGTTGTGTTTATATTTATAAATCAGCTGAATTAAACTTTGATTAAAAATGTTTCAGTTTCTATTAAAATAGAAGATTTCTTGGTGAATGCTAGTGTTCTTATTTGTAAAAATGATATAGTACACTCATATGAATATTTGTCAGGTCTCTTTTAAATAGAAACATTTTAGTGGGACTCAGAAAGTATCACAAAAGGGAAAACCAACCCAAACATTGTGGTGCTGTGTCATTTCCCTCTTAGTGAAGAAATTCAATGAAGAAGTAAACCATGCCCGATGTGCAACATTCAAAATGGGGCATCCAGGCCTTTCATCTAGGATATGTCTAAGGGACAGCCTTCTGCAGAGAGACAGGAACAAAAAAATCTACAGGAAGACCAGGGGGGAAAAACTGGTGCACCATAATATGAAATTCTGATAGTTTTGGTAGATGCTGGTATAATGTCTTTGTACTTTTCAGACTGAAGCATATTTTTCAAGAAATCACACAATAATTGTGCACAAAGCCATCTCTCTTTTCCAATGAAATGCTTGTTATTGCTCTGCTACTACACAAATAGACTCCACAGCTGGTATTCTCCTCTTTTCATCCAATAGAAGTACAGCTTTTTTCTCTCTAATATGCTCACACCGCCGCCAAGTAAACACAGTAAGACAACACGACTTCTATCTGTCCTATCCTTCTGTTTGCATCGACTCACCAATCAGGTTGAAGAACATGGCACTTTTGGGTTATATAAAGGATAGACTCACATTTCAAACACAGTTCACATAAGTCCATAATTCCTTTTGTATCCACAGATGTGCCTGTTTTGTGTTTAAATGTGTTATTAAGTGTTTACACAGTGAACAGCTACATGACTGACCCTTCTTAGCCCAACCTGTTCTGTCAACTGATCATGCCCACTCAGAGCAAAAGAGAACAACCTAGGGATGGACAGTGTTTTACTGAAGGATAGACTCCTAGAAGAAACTCCATGCCACTTTTACAAGCCAGTAGGGTCAGGGTCATGCAACAATATGTAAAAATGAACCAAGGAAATGTCAAAGGAAATAAGCCAGCTTTCTATGTCCATTGTAGTCTCTTTCATGGCTGCACCTGAGGCTGTCACTGATTCTACAGTGAGATTTAATGAGCCCAAGACCTCCATGCCCTAACAACATGAGGTAAACCTTCGAGCGAAGATTGGTCTATCACTGATCCAGATATCTGATTTTTAATAGTCTAAAATCCCCACGCCAAGACGATATAAGGGAAATCATGCAGCTGTGTCTAAATCCGTTAATCATTCTTCAGCATGTATACTCAGCTCAAATTAAGCTGCTGCCATTCCACCTGCTGCTGGCAGTGAAACAAAGCAGTCAGCGGAAGAACTCCAGTAAGTCTAATTTAACAGTCTTTCTGTGAGAAGAAAAGCACTTCATGGGACAAGTGAGAATTCAAATCTGAAAGGAAAAGATTCGGCTAATGATAAGAAACAGATTAGCATGTGAGAGAAAAGGGGGGGAAGCCTATGTCTGGATCCAAACAAAATTATTTGAATTAATTATCAATTTTATAGACTATGGGAAAGAAAAAGACTTCATCATAGCTCTCCTGCAACCCAATCAGGTCTTGTATCTGCCTCGCAGACGGCAGTCAAAAATAAACATCTAAATGGAATGTTTTGTTTCTATTTGCATTGATTTAAACTAATCTGTTTCATTTATATTGGTCCTCTTTTTTGTTTATTGTTATGTGAATGTCCACAACTACTATTTCACTTTAAATTTTGATAGACTAGACCCCATTGTTTGTGACCATGAAGTTTACTGCTGTTTGAGAGGTCAGTGCACTACACCTGACATCCTAGCATTATGATAGTCAACATAAGAAACAAACCTGCATTAGAAACAGCTAAGGGCATTATAAATAGTTAAGTTCTAACTGGTTATGTTTCTGGTTAGCAACTTGAGTTGAGTTTTTGACAATCTGTTTGGCCTTCTTGGGATTCATTACTGTCTAAACCCCTAATTTCTCTCCCCTAATTTCCTAAACGCTTAATTTCCTCTCATTTCTCGGTCATTCTGTCTTCCACTTTTCCTTCTTGGGGGACTTTGCTCTGACAGTTACCATGGAAACTAAAAGTTCAGTAATTATAAATTTCCATTGATATCATTTTGAGTGTACGTTTTTGACTTTAAGGCCGCACAGTGGTGCAGTGATAAGTACAGCTGCTTTAAAAATTCAGCTTTCTGCAATACAGTGGTGAATCTGGTTGCCATCTGGTTGGAGTGTGCACATTCTCCTCATTACTGTGTGGGGTTTCCTCCAAAATTCCCAAATGTGTACAAGTTAGAGATATCGAGTCTAAACTGGCCTTGTGTGAGTGAGTTTGGGTTTTGGGTGCTAGTGAATGGGTCCTGCAATAGTTTCTGTGTTGCATCCAATGCTATGGGACAAGTTGAAACTTTAAATTGGATTAAGAGAATAAGAATGTTACGTTAGTTCTGTTTTTTTAAATACATTGTGTTGAAGTAATGGTATGAGCAGCAGTGTAGTACAGTAGCCATTTACATTGCATCAAGGGTGTTAATGTATTCTCTCCGAGTTCATCTGCATCCAGCCCTGCAAGCAAGTCCTCCCACTTGCAGGGAAATTTTGGGGTTTTGGGGCAGGATTGGCACTCCATCCACCATAAAAAACCTGACACTGTTCCAGTGAGCTGCTGAGGTGTCATCCACTGCACTCAGGTCCCAGTCCGGGTGGTTAGTCATGTGGTGGGTGCAGCAACGTGTTATTAAAGTGTGCTCCTGAGTTAATGTGTGGTTTCTTTCATTCTACATTTCAAACAAAGATTTGTTGTTCTACCAAAAATTAAATATTGTGGCAGGCCACAAGAGCAAGAAAATAAAGGACCAACACTGGAATGGTGGGCCAACTCATTGCAAGACGCACTCATTCACACACCCACACAGGACCAAGTAATCTAGTGGTCAGAAACACTTTAGGGTAGGATAAAGATACACACCTCTCAGTTATAAACTCTACCATGCACTCCTGTTCAGAATTACAAGAAGATGTGTGTAGAATAATGCAAGCTCCTGAAGTCAGCACACATCAAACAGATGGCCAACAGATTTTTATCACAAAGTTCAATAGGAGTCAAATTTTCCTCATTAGCAGATGTGTGCCACAACATAAGGATACTTACAGCAAGAGAAGCAGCTGCAGGTAAGAAAACAATGTAACATTTTCCAAACACCATGAAATATTGAGAATAAAGATAAACATGAATGAATTTTAAGCAGCACAGTGGGTAGGGTTAATGCTTCACGAGTCCACAGTCCTTGGTTCAAAATTTGGCCCACGTCTCAGGTCTGAATGTTGGGTGAAAAGCCCTGAGATGAACCTGTGGCTTGATCATCCAGAGTGCTTCTCCTCTTCCTGCCAGGACTCTCTGAATTCAATCAGCAAGACAAAGTGTGGGAAGGCTATATGACCTTTCATGATCAGAGAATATAAATGTCAGCAAACAAAATGTCATAGTTCCTAAAAGTCATTCCTGAACATAACCACTTGTCTTCTCACATAGGGCTATGTTCTAGAGGATGAGTAAATCATGAGATGAATTTGAATACTAAACTGTGAGAATGGAGGAGCGTGCTTTACACTCAACTTAAGCATTCATGCTGAGATTCCATTTAGGAGTGCAGAAAATTGTCTCAATCTTGCATCCTAACTGATACATTGTTGACATTTAATCTAGTGAATACTTTAGGGATTCGGAAAACGGAAGGTTCTTATCCACTCATCATCTTGAAATGTTCCATATGTGGTAGTAGGGGCCAGGTACTGAACAATGGGTAAACAAAGTGACATAGATGGGAAATGGTGGTTCTGTCTACTGATGCAAAACCTTCCCTACTGTCCTGTTCTTCACATTTAACAGACGTCTCTTCTCTTCCCTTTGTCTAAGGCACAAAATAACATATTGCATTGGCATGGACTTTAATGTGATAAGGTGACGCCTGCTGGCTAAGACGATGGAAGGTTGCCATCTGTACAACGCCAGGCTTCAACTCCCATTGTGAGTGACCCGTGGCAAGATTCATGAACTGCTTGAGTGTCAAATGTAATTGTCGCAAGAGGGCCGAGTGTACAGAGGCTGAAATGGAGAAAGCCAAAAAAAAAAAGATATCCTCATAGGTCCAACTGGTTACTACAGAGAAGGGAGTTCTCCTTTACAGGGTCACTATGGTCACATGTACAGACTACAGTGAAATTCTTACTTGCCATGCTACTCTAATGCAATATACAACAGTGCAATGATTACTGAGTAAAACTACCTTATTTTTAAACTTCAGCCCTCCTTACCTGAAAAATCTCAGAACATAGTTTAAAATACTACTGGCTAAGACAGCTGCACTCTGAATCCACAACCTCGAGTTCACATCCAACAGCTCTGAGAGCAATGCCGCCCAAGTAAACTTCTTACAAAAGATGGAATTAACTTTAACAGTATGTTCCATACAGTAATTATGTGCTTATAAATCACTTTGAGATGGGGTTCACTATAAAAAGACACTATAAAATAATAACTGACCCAGAGTAAGTAAGTGAGTGTGCTATGTCATGGACTGGTGGTCCATCTAGTATTGGTTTTCAACTTGAGGCCCATCCTGGTAGGACAGGCACCAGCCTTGTGACCCTAAACTGGATAAGTAAGACAGGAAATGGGTGGATGGATAGATAGATAGATAGATAGATAGATAGATAGATAGATAGATAGATAGATAGATAGATAGATAGATAGATAGATAGATAGATAGATAGATAGATAGATAGATAGATAGATAGATAGATACTTTATTAATCCCAAGGGGAAATTCACAATTTAGTCAATCATTTCAAAAATAGCCACGTACAGTACATGGAATACACTAATGTATGCATGTAGAAGAAGGCCTAACTTTATAGTACAGTACTTAAGTAATCAATCACTCTAATCTAAACACTTATGAGGTATGCTCGTAATTCTAAGACAATTACCTTATTTAGAAATAAATGTCATCTCAAGAGATGCTGGTTGTCAATTTAAAAGTGATCTCACTGGTGCTTGTTTTATAATTTACAAAAAACTACTGGTTAATTTTAGTCCCACTGCATTCTGAGAATTAATCAAATTTGTTGAAAAGTGTGATTAAAATGTTTTAACTGATTTTATAAATGTGGCTGTTAAAAGGCTGCCTTCCATCCATCTATTATCATTACCATTTCATCTAATCCATGGTTCCAGGCAGCTCAGCAGCTTCCCTTTGTTTGGCATAACCACACATATTACTTTAATTTGTGTGTCTGTTTCTATTAAAACGTCATTGGAATACCCACCCACTAATTTTTATTATCCACATTTCCAGGTCATGGTGTATCTCGCAGCCCTGGGCAGATACTCACACTGGACACGGTGCAAGGCTCTCTCATACACACCCATACTCAAAACAATAAAAGGACCAATACAGAGGCACCATTAAACTTGGCCTACCCATCTCTATGATGAACACCAAAAGCTCATGTAGACATGGATGCAGATGCAGATTCTACATAGATCATGATTAGCTGCCTAGTGAATAAACTAACATGTTTACTGATAACTCGTCATACATGTTATGACTATAGAATCTACCACTGAACAAACTGTGCACATCATGAAATGTTTGCCATGCTATGCTTCATCTTCAGTTTCAAAGTGATAGTTCACTTACTTTCAACTCAAGGCGCTACAGTGTTGACCAGAGTCACAGACAGTCTCATTTAGCCTTGTGGTGTCTATAAGGAGCCATTTACATTCACAATCAGAGAGCACTTAATCATATCATAAATGAGGCATAAATGTACTTGAGATGACACCACATTGACAACATTTCAAGGAGGTCAGGCATAAATAGTGACCACATTTAACGCATGCCTAAATGCTTGAGTTTTTTTATCTGCATATAGCAACCACGTTAGCAGAAAATGATTTGAACTTGGTGTGAGGAAGTAGATCTCTCTTTAGACACTGTAGACGCATTTACATACCAGGTGTAAAACTCCTGTTTATGTTAGGAGTAAAATGAGCCACAGCTGTTTGTGTATTCCTTGAAATTTTTAGCGCTTTCAAGTCCCAATCACCTCATTGATTTTAATGTAATGCTAAATTGATGTCTAAACTCTTTTTTTAATTTCAGATATTTCTAGGCTTCTAGAACTACTCCAACCCAGCATTTCAACAAAATGACACTTAGTTGACACAGAAAGTTCTGACAGGCCTATTTGGTTGCTCTCCCAATTTGTATGAACTTCTTAAAGGAAAAACTGAACAGTCAGGGAGTCTCTGCAAATGAGGCAGTACTTTTAATGAATAAGTGACTGCAGGTACATTTTTAAGTTTAATGTTATGTTCTAAGGGAGGAAACTAACTTTTCATAAATTGAACGATTGCTCAATTCTTTCCATTCTGCAAAATCATGTGTTTCAAATGACATCGCAGCAAAATGAAAAAAGGCGAGTATCACTGAACAGTAAACTAAACTTCATGGAAACTTCAAGGAGCAGCTTGAGAACCTCTATCAACTCAAAGTTAATAGACAGTGTAGGTTGTTTACTCAGGTTTGTTTATAAGATATCTCATCAATACATGCTTGAACAAGATTCAATGACGCTCTTAAAGATTGTATTCTAATTAATGAAGAATGATAATTACTCACATGGAATGCATAAAGTAAGGTTGCCCTTTGCAGTATATTTTCTTTAGGTTATCGATAGCTGTATTAATCTCTTCTTAGCTCAAGTCTGATCTTTCTGATGTCTCCTGACCTTTCTATTGATACAGCTACAGAAAAACTCACATACATGGGGAGAAATGGCAGACACCACATAGATTATGACAGGCTGGGATTTCTCCAAACCTCTCTACTGACAGCTTCCAGTAAAGTTTGCATAGATGTGAGCCAACAAGTATGTATTTCCTCTTGCAAAAGAAGAAATATAAAACCAATATTAGGGAAAACCCCATTTAGTAGCAGGGATCATTGAGGATACAGGAGTAAAAAAGCTTTGGGACAACATCAGTGGAGATGTCAGCTTGAGAATCTTGCTAAGTATATGCCAAACAGCAGAATGCACGTCCACGGATCTTATATCTACAAGTGAGAGAAGCTTAGCAGGAGTCATGGTTTTATTTCCAGGTAGGCTACATCCTGACTGCAAAAAGTAAACAAACATGTAACTTCCTGTGCATACACACGCACTTTCCAAGGTGTCCTTTTTTAGTTGTTCCCTATAACCGTTGCAGAATCACCTTTCAGACATTCTCTCTGTAATAAATTTCTTACAGTGAACATCATCCTCATAATCTGACAGTAGGGCATTTAAATGAGGTGGTTCAACTATGTTGTCATACAGACACATACATCAATTATCCAGAGAACGCACAGAACATTATATGCATATGAAAGCTGAGACGGAGTAAAGGAAACCACAGGGGGTTGTGTTTGCTATGATCTGCTGGGGTACACAAAACGCAAAAAATAGGCCTCAGGGTTCCAGTTAGACCTCTAACACCAAAATCAGGTGTAACCTAAACTCAAGAAGAAGGCTTGGAGCCTACACAGACCATAAAAATAAAAAAAAACACAAAATTCAAAAGGGAGAGGGAAACTATGAAAACATGGGGCCAAAAAACAAAAAATGTGATTCTCTGTATTTGAAGATTTATTTAACAAAAATCCATAAACAATAACAACAGGGGTATTATAACATGAAATGAATTAGTCCAAAAGAGTGTGTCCATTACTGCCACAGTGAGGGACTGACCCATTCAGCCCAATGTAAAAGACAGAGGAAGGTCCCACAGTTGCAGCTTCGAGGGGCCTAGCTCCATGAGGCAAAAAAAAAGGAGCATAACACACAAAACTGGGAACTCCACAATTAATATGTTATAATAAAATGAGACAGGTAATCAAAATATAATATTCATTAGGAAAATATACAAAAAAGAAAATGTATATTCAATAATTAATTTAAAATAATATTTAAAAGACAGCAGTAAGATTTAATTAACATTAAAATACACTTCAGCTAGGGACCCTTGCTATTTCTTAAAATGAAAAGATGCTACAGATCTTTCTGTTTCCTGTGCAACCCTTAAATCTCTGACCAGGAAGAAAATCCATAATACCAGCTAACTCCGCCTACCTCCACAGACATTCAGTCAACCTTTAAAAGGACCCTGCCACATCTCTCTGATGACCACAAGTAGCTGGAGACTCATTACAAATGATGTCTTTAATTACCACCAGTGTTGTCTTAGCACACTGACATCTGTAAAGAATTAAACAAGGTTTGCTCCAACATTTCTCTCTTTTTGTGCTTTCTTTTTGCCACCCCAATGTTGCTGAATATCTTTTGCTTTCCAAGTGACAAAAGACACACTAGTAATGATGATTCAGTGTACTGTTAATCCATTTATCCATTTCCAAACTTTATTTAGTAACATTCAGGGTCACGGGGGCCAGACCCTATCTCAGCAACATCAGGTGCAAGGCATGAAACCAACACTGGACAGGGTGACAGTTCAGGGGCTGAATAACCATGTAGCGAACTGTTCCCTTTATATCTAATAACTATAGTGGTGTGAAGCAGAATGAGAGTCCTCTACACTTAGTATGCCTTGTGCTTCATCAGACGGCATTTTCATTCTTGTGAATAATGAAGTGCACGGCACTGATGAGAATGCACAAGGGAACCTTCCATCTCCGCCTCTAATGTGACCCCTAGACAGTATGAGGATGATGTAAGACTTGCTCATTACTGTGGGAATCTGAACGCACAAGAGCAAAATTGCTGGCCGCTGGCCCTGCGCCAAATTCACCTAATGAGGGATCAATATGAAGGCTTTTCCTTGAAGCTCTATTTATACATGAGACATATGGATGAAAGCCGGCAATATTAAAACAGGATTGATTTAAGACAGCATCCTGGTTATTGCCTGGAAAAAATGGACAATTAACAAGAAAAGTGCAATGTGAAGCACTGTTCACAGTTCTGTAGCAAGGAGTGTGAGGAAATGTGGGAGAAAAATTCATGCAGTATAGTACTTTTTGATACACCAGTGACGAATATTTTTGTACTTACTTTTCAGGTTATTCATGTTTGATCTGTTTTGTTGCTTGTATTAACTAAATTAATTGCTTTTAAAATTAAAGTGCAGATAAGATATTAAAAGCTTTTCTTTATCTGTTTAAAAAGAACAATTGAAACCACAACTGTAAGCACCACTGCAGGTATTTTGGTATAAAATGCTCCCTCCTTGTTTAAATCAAGTGTTTAGATTCATTTAAGTTTTCATGGTATAAGCACAATACAAATAAAATCAAAGCCTCTCATATACACCTATAGTAAGTACTATGGCAACGCAACAAACATAAGGGCCCATTCACACACATTATCTCTTGGTGCTAAAGTTACATGGCGTATGGAGAGTGTGACATAACGTTACTGAGTATTGTTGGGTCTTACTGTTGAGATATTTGAATTCCTATTCTACGTTTAAAAAATATCTCAGTGCGATGATCTGTTTCTTTCAACATGTGATGCATTTTTGACATTTTTTGGGACAAGATTTTCACTTCTACTTGAGTAAAATAAGTAAGTAATAAACTCTGCAGTACACCACAGAACTAAACTACAAGACTTCACATATGGGACAGCATTAAAAATATTATAATTTTATCACACCATGAGCCAGTTATAAATATACTGTATCATGGTGTCCCTGGTAATTTTCAATTCTGATAGCAAGTTTAGATAGATGCGGACTGATGTGTTTTTCACACTTACATGTGGATAAACTACATACTGTATCGAAGGGATAACACTATACTGTAGCAATAATGCACAAACAATAAATAAATATCAAAATGTAGAAATGGGAGTAACTAAAGCAAACATGTATGAAAGTTTTGTAACATTTGTAATATGCACAATATAAATTTACCATGTACCTGTTGTGTTATGGGTGCAAATTATTATAAAGCTCATTATTTGTCACGGTTTCTGGAAAACCCCATGCAATCTTTAAATATTTCCAAGGAGGTAGTCATGATCAACTAAAAGTAAAATACCAAGAAACAAACTATATTAAATAGCCCCATTTACCATCCTAAGGGGCATTACTCATACAGTAGAGATTTTTCCATCTTTCAACAGCCAGATCCCTGACAGATTAAGTGAACACCCAATGTGATGGCCACTGCGCTAGAAGCTGTGTGGTTTATCTAACAAGCAGAGCAAGAATGTACAAGAAACTTTAAAAAGAGCACGCTTCGGTTAAACCAAAACAGTAACACAGATTGGTGGGAGCAACACCATGTGATCACCTCTAGACATACATAGATATTAAATGACAAGAGTGAGGAGGCACTCACTAACCTGGAAACTGATTCCATTTTGGTTAGCATCTTACTACAGTTTATCTACCATATTATTTTGTTTCTTTTCACTAGTGGTGCAATGAGTTTCAGCATCTGAAGCAAGATATCGGTAAAGTATTGTCAGTATTATCCCTCATCATAATCAATCTTTATTTGCTCATAGCATTAATGTGGCATTGCATGGCAGGACTTGGACTCTGGCTTTTTCCCCTATTTTGACACAGTTTCCATAAAGATGTGCTATCAGGTCTCTTCTTGCTAAACCCTGAGAGTATGTGTCTGTGTTTTGGACTGGTATGCCATCAGTGTACAGTATGTACAGGACTGACACTTGCTTCTTGAAACTTAAGCCAACCTACTGTAAATGTACAAATTAATGGAAAGGTTTGGGACTAAGTCCAAAGACCTTTGTGTATCAAACAAGTGAACAGCTTTGAGTGAATACAAAAAGATTTGCACAGCTAACACAGATGCTGTCCTTTTAAAGTGTGCCATTTGTACAGTGAAGTGCTCCAGACAGGCTTCCTGCCAAGCAGATATCTAGCCTGCCTTCTAGAACCAGGATCTGTTGAAATGATTTTGGCTGCAGGATTTATGGTTTAAAGCAGAAGCAGGAGGTCAAAGAAATAAAAACCAAACAAGTTAATCTGGCAAAAGGTGAAAGAATATGCTTGTGAAAAAACTGGCATTAAAAGAAGCAGAATGCTAGGGTACAGGAAAAAAATCTGGAAACGCAAAGGAAAGCACAAACTCTCAGATGACACGAAGAGCAGAAATTAGATTTTGGTTAAACAGGGAGGGAGAAGAGCAAAAAGAAAACTGGGGTGCGGTTTAAAGGTGGAGTCAAGGTTGGGATTCTCAGTGAAATGTAATGCTGTTAGATTCAAATGCTTTCTGGGAAAGTGCCTACATATTGTGATGCTTAGGCAGTTAATACAGCAATATGTAGCACTGGCAGAGTCCATGATGAATGTGCTGTAATAAAATAAACATTTGGATTTTCTTTGGGGGAGAGTTGAGGAGGAGTATTTTGAGCAAAAAGACCAGCTCATATTAAGACAAGATGTTTTGGATGTTGATTAGCACATGTAATCAATACTTTCAATGTACTGTAGAACCACTGGTCACGAACGTTTCCGAACACGTACAAATCAAGTTACGATCAAAATGTTTGCCAAAATTTTGCATCTGTTCACGACCACACGCTCTGGTGGCGAACAAAAACACTGGCGGCCAGTTTCCCTACACGCATTCGTACGCACCAATGATTTCCCATTCTCCGTTTCCCATTTTCTTTTGTTTGCATATACAGGGCCTAACAAGGCAGCTGATGTTGAAAAAGGAGTTATAATGTTAACCAAGCAGAGGCCTCAAGTGCTGGAAGAGGTGGAAAAACTGTTGCTAATGTGGTTGAACGAGAAGCAACTGGCAGGGCATATCGTAAGCGAGGCGATCATATGCGAGAAAGCCAGGAAGATTCATGGCGATTTGCTGAAAAAAATATCCTTCTTTGAGTGGTGAAGGTGAGGAATTTAAAGCCAGTAGAGAATAGTTTGAAAAGTTTTGCAAGAGAAGTGGCATTTTATTTTTTTTCTCTGTGCTTAAAAAATATATACAGTATTTACATATAGTTCATACGGTCTGGAACGGATTAATTGTACTTACATACAATTTTATGGGGAAATTACATTCAGGTCGCGTCCAGAGTTTTGGAACAAATTATGGTCATGACCAGAGGTACCACTGTACTCTGTACATGTGACAATATTGACGTTATGACAAGCAGGATTCACTGCCCACTCCCAAGAGACTTTGATTTAACCTACAATGAAGACAGTGCAGGCTGGGTGGAGTGGGTGGATAAGTGTGTCATGAGTGATTTGTGACAGACGGGGTATCAGCAAGTGTGAAAGGGAAGGTCTACAGGACGGTAGTGAGACCAGCTTTGTTATATGGGTTGGAGACGGTGGCACTGACCAATAACCAGGAAACAAAGCTGGAAGTGGAAATTTAAAGACGCTAAGATTTGCATTGGGTGTGACGAGGATGGACAGGATGGATGTACATTAGAGGGTAAGCTTAGGTTGGATGGTTTGGAGACAAAGTCAGAGAGGCAAGATTGCGTTGATTTAAACATGTGCAGAGGAGAGATGCCATGCATATTGGGAGAAGGATGCTAAGGACAGAGCTGCCAGGTAAGAGGAAAAGAGGAAGGCCTAAAAGAAAGTTTATGGATGTGTTGAGAGAAGACATGCAGGTGGAGGGTGTAACAGAGCAAGATGTGGAGGACAGGAGGATATGGAAAAAGATGATCCACTGTGGTGACTCTAACGGGAGCAGCCGAAACAAGAAGAAGAAGAAGAAGAAGAAGAAGAAATCAACCATCTGTCTATGCAAACAGAATGCACAAACTGGCTGCATAATTGCTGAGTATTAAACTGTATGATGCCTTCAGCAGGAAAAGAAAGCCCAAGGTGCACCTGGGCACCCAGGACCACCACATGCACATTCACTTGTCAATCAGCATCAGTGTGTAGATTGTGAAAGTCAGTCAGTCAGTCATTGTCCAACCCGCTATATCCTAACACAGGGTCATGGGGGTCTGCTGGAGCCAATCCCAGCCAGCACAGGGCGCAAGGCAAGAACAAACCCTGGGCAGGGCACCAACCCACCGCAGACTGTGAAAATGACTGGTAATAAGAAAAGAACAGTTTTAACAGTTCTAAATCAGCAACAGAATGTTTTAGAGGATGAGAGTGGCGTGAATGCTTATACAATCACTATATTATATATATGCCTTTCTTTATTATATAGTATACTTCAAATCTGTTTTACAGTATATAATTGCCTGTCATATCCATCTATCTTTTTTTAGACCTCACTTCTGCTTCTGATATGGTACATCAAGATATTCTTTTGTTTATATTTGAGAATGAGTTAAATATTGCTGGAAATGCTTTTGCATGGTTTAAATTGTCCCCTTAGGACCGACAGCAATTTATTGCCATTGGTAAGTTTAGGTTTGTCCCATCTTATTTGTTGAAGAGTGTCTCTTAGGGATCAGTTCTTGGCCCTCTGCTCTTCATCATTTATATGCATCCTCACTAGTAATGGCACAGTCTACAATTTCATTGTTATGCTGACGATACACAGATTTATTTACACATGGGGCTTATGTAAACATTACCTCCTCCTGAATTGGTTGCCTGTTTGGCTAACATCAAACAATTGTTCTCTGTAAACTTTCTTAGACTCAACAGTGATAATACTGAGGCTTTAATTATTGCATCTCTAGGCACCTTAAAGAAAATTGACAATTTCTCAATAAAAATCCTGGGCTTAATTATATCCTTGACTGCACAGGTTAAAAATCTTGGTGTTATTCTTGATAGTACACTCTCTTTTGATCCACATATTAATAATATTACCAAGGTTTCTTTTTTCCACCTAAAGCAAATTTCAAGGCTGCGTCCATTGCTCTCTTTGACTGCTACAGAGATACTTATTCATGTTTTTGTCACCTCGCAACTTGACTACTGCAACACAGTGCTGTTTGGTATCCCTGCCTGGGGCATAAACAAGTTATAATATGTAAAATATTCAGTGGCAAAGGTGGTTACACATTTAAAACCCTGGAAGCATATTACTCTTACACTCCTAAGGTTACACTGGCTACCTTTCCTTTGCCACATTCACTAGAAAGATCTTTTAGTTTTCAAGGCTGTTTATGGTCTGGTCCACCTAACTTATCTTCTTTATTATGCCTATATAACATTCACTTCGTTCTGACTCCTTGTTGTTAACCACTCCACTGTGCAGACTGCACACTATGGGCGATAAGGCTTTTAATGTATCAGGACCACAATTATGGAATGCCCTGCCTTTGGAGCTCCGTATATGTAACTCACTTTCCATTTTTAAATCTAAACTTTTAAATAAAATCTATCTATCTATCTATCTATCTATCTATCTATCTATCTATCTATCTATCTATCTATCTATCTATCTATCTATCTATCTATCTATCTATCTATCTATCTATCTATCTATCTATCTATCTATCTATCTATCTATCTAATAGTGCCTTTCATAACTATCTATATTTTATATGGTGCCTTTCATATCTATTTTTCTATTATGCAACAGAAAAGCTGCATCTCTGTTCCACTGTTGTAGACAATCCATTATAAAATGTGCTTGGTATGAATGAACCCTAAACAGCATAATTAATTCATCGCTGGTTTGTACCATCACATCCAATTGCAACATTATGACAAAGCATTCACTTAAACAACCAAAATCCCATGTGCAGTCTGGAGACAAAGCTGTAGGAGAATGTAGAAAAGGATTGAAAGTTCCACGAGTGATCACTTCATTTTTCAGGTTCAGCAGCAGACAGACTCAAATTAGGTGCCAGTAAAAGAAAAGTGCAATGCGGGCTTTGAAATAAGTGTGAGTGTCAAGAAGAAATTGGCTTGAGACACTCTGAAGGGATTTCATCCTGAATTTCCCAAGAGCTTAAACCTGGCCCAGTATTCCACAGGCCAATCTCCTTTATCAGTATGACTAAACATCAAGAGGGGACATAAAGTCAAGAATATCTTCTTCTCTTTTTCTGATAGTACAAAAATATTTTTGTTTCAGACAGACTTTAGGTAAAAACTTTAGACTTACTGAATAATTTAAACTGTCTCTAATTTAAACTGCCTGTATTTGCCATGGTCCATTTTTTGTTTATTACCTGCACAAACACACTGTAACTGCATACAAGCAAACAATTCAGAAAATAAACATGCAACAGACCCTGTTATTTAAGCTTTGTTACTTGAGGCACCCTGACTGTGGCTCTTCTGTACCGCAACAAATTTCATTTTAAACATTTTATACTTAATGAAAAAGTTATTTTTAGCAATTAAATATACAAAAGAAGCATTTAAGGTGTCATCTTAAACAAGATTATTAATTAAATGTATTATAAAGTTCAGTGACTCAGACTAAACTTCAGGGATAGTGGGATTCATTATCCTAAAATGGCCAATTGAAAGGCTCCTACCATCCAGTGTTGAACTCCACGTGAGCATCAAAGAAGCCAACAATGGGGGCGGTGGCTGCTCTCCAGCCCTGGATCCTAGCTCGAATCAGGCCTTCTCTCTTGCTGTTGCGGACAATTTTTACCAGCTCTGGGTACCTCTTTTTGACATACTGGTCCAAATTGTACTTCAGTTCAACTGGGAAAAAATATATAAGGAGAAAACGTGTAAAGGTATGAAAAGGTTATTCCTAAGCTGACAAAAGAGAAATGATGATCAGAGACACAATTTTACGCTGTACAGCCTTCATCAGGTGTGAAGAATATATACTTTAAAAAAGACAACTGACTCTTGAAAATACTCTGCTGTATTCTGGAATACATTTATGACACATATTAACATTTACATAATGCCTGTCTCTCACACCTGTTCTGTCAATCTAATATACTGCTTTTCTATAGTTAATATATTTCTTTCATATCTATTATACAGTGCCCTCACACCTACCTATCTGTGTAATATATAGGGCCTTTCATATCGATCTAACCATCCATATTATATGGTGCCTTTCATAGCTATGTGTCTATCTATTATGTAGTGTCCTTCAGATCTATCTGTCTATTAAATACTTGCATATGAATCTATCAATTATATATCTATACTAGTTGATTACCCAGTGGCTTCGCTCACTGAGTGGAAGGGAAAAAAATAAAATGTAGTCTGTAAGTTATTAAACAGTAAAACATTAACATTTAAGAAGTAAAGATACATTGAGCACTCCTGGAGTGGTTTCGGGTAAACTACATTTTAAAGGCGCTATAACACAACAGGTAAGTAATAGATCCCTTGTGAAAGGTGCGACACAACCGCTGTGGTATATAAATTACATTTTCTATGTGATCATCCAAATTTTTGCCTGACAACCTTGCACTATATGCCTGTGATTTACTTATTAAAATAATCACAAAAGCAACCTTGAATGTTGTGGGGTTTTAGTGACCCGAACTTACCTTAAGGGACAGTAAGTAGTTGTGCAGAGCAATTTACAAACAGAGTCCTGCCTCAATGGTGCCGATTACACTCATTTGCAAAGATTTCCACTCTCCCAGGAGCTGACGGGGGACTTGAAGTGTCACAAACAGTGCGACAAGAGAGGACGCTGCCTGAAACTGCAAAGCTCTCAACTCGGTGGAGCAGCCCGACATTCCGCACCTCCCAGCGTCCACTTTGTTCTCATGACCCCTCACAGCTGAAAGCGGTCTCGTCTTCACATTGTTTACAGCTTGGCGCAGTTAAAAAGTAGAAAGATGCAAAGCTGTTTTCCTCATCTCTTCTACTATCAAGTACTGCCAACTAAAAAAAAGTTACAATGTGGCAGTTTCAGCGACAGTTACGTGGACGAATAAATAAAACTTCTCTGTCAGAACGCACCTGGCTAGTTCCCGTATTATAATATGTTCTGTGGTCATAGGTAATTTCCATATCGTGTGGTCATACGTAATTTCTGTTTCATACGTAATTTTCATATCACGTGTTCATACGTTATTTCCGTTTCATACATAATTTCCATATTACATGGTCATACGTAGTTTCCGTTTCAAACATGAAAAGAATTTTATATATATAGATATTGTGATGGACGGATGGCAGCTCAACCTGGCAGAAACCCCCAGGACGCTAGATGGCGACTTCCCTGCATCTTAGCGGTGCCCCAGATTCCCACAGGGCACTATGGGAAATGAAGTTCAGCTTTACAGCCCTGCTGGGTACCGTGGGTGCCGCCAGGGGACACTGCAAGGAGACTTCTGTTTCCAATACAGCCTGGAAGTACTCCCAAGTCATGGGGATGGAAGGACAGAAGTACTTCCGGGCTGAAGAAAATACAAGCCTCCATCTGACCCGGAAGTGCTGGTAAATCACATGGATGGAAGGACAGAAGCACTTTCGGGTCAAGGACTATATAAAGGACTAGTGGAGACCCAGCAAGAGAGCCAGAGTTGGGAGGGAGTGTGACGGAGCTGCTGGGAGGAGAGAATTGTTTAATTATTGTATTATTATTATAGTTATTGCCTGTTTGTTGTGGTGGAGGTGCTTTGGGGGACTATTGAAAAGAAAAGTAAAAAATATTCTTAGCACTTTTAACCTATGTCCAGTGTTTGTCTGTTGGGGTAAAGGTGAGCAACACCGCCACCAAGCGTCCCCTATATATATATATATATATATATATATATATATATATATATATATATATATATACAGTATATATATATATATGTCCATACCTATTAAATAATGCCTTTCTTGGTTTTTAGTATTAAAACTTTTATGCCTATTTTTTATATAGATCTTTTCATATTTATCTATTAAATAAATACTTTCATATTTACTACTTTCTTTCTATCATACAATGCCTTTTTATAGCTATCTATGATATAGTGCCTTACATCGGTCTATCACTAGCCACTCATATCACTCTGTCTGCTTCAAACATTTTTGTGGGGCAAATGCAATATATGATCTTCAGCAGTGGATATAACACACAGAAAATGGGCAGAGAAGCCTTACTCACTAGCACAGAGACTCACACATCCACTACTTAAATGTGTCGCTTCTCTTACATGAATCCACAGATCCAACTAGTATTTGACTCAATTTCATTAGGCTTGCTCTAAAAGATGATTACTGTCTTTCTTCGCCCAAAGGAAGTACTTCAGTACTCAAAAAGTCCTCCCTTCTCTATGCTCAAGGCCTTTACTTTGATTTATGTTACTTATTATTTCTGGAGCACTAAGTTGTACAAACTCTTTCAAGCACATTCACTATTGTTTGAGATCCACAGATGCTCTCAGTGGTATCCTGAACTAGCATTGCCAGTGGACATACTTCCAAATTATGTCTTTTAGTAGCTCAAAAACAGGATATTCCAAACAGAAGGTACACATTTATTTGTGGATTTGAACTGTTTTGCATAATAAATTCCATCCTTTTTTAGAAACCTGCTTATTCAGTTCAGGGTGGTGGAGGCCATAGCTTATCTTGTGTATTATAGAGGGCGCTCACACACACAAACCAACACTCAGTCATTTCTGACTTGACATTAAGCCTTCAGGATATCCTGCACCATACAAAGTAGAAGAGAGTGAGGTGTAGTGGAGTGTAAACCCTACGGTTGCTTTATTCACATCCAGCCTTCAGCTCACACTGTGTTCAAATGTAAACACTTGGGCTATGATTTTTGTAAAGTGCCTTGGGAAAGTGGTCATTAAAAAATGGTGCCATATAAAATAAAGTGTGTATATCTCTCTATTATAAAAGGAAATCCTGGGATGAGACTTTCTCTGAGATAATTTCAACTCCCACGAGAGATAATTTCAGGTCCCGTGAAACAAGACTTTTTGCCAAGAGATTTGGACAAGTCCCGCCCTCCTCTCAAATATTGACAAGCACGCCCACAGTCCAATTACTTCTCATTCGTGTGAATGCTATTGTCAGACACAGTTCCTGCGCTCTCAGCTCCAAGCAGGGTCTTAAATAAAAGACAAAGAGTAGAAAACAAAGTAGAATGTCGTAAAGAGGTTCAAAGACATTGGCGTGATACACATGCAGAGCAGGTTAGAGATTATGAAAGTACTAAAATTCAAAAGTCTCAAAAAACTGATAGTAAAGATCGCATTAGCGCTAACAAATGGAAATTATTACTCGGTGAAATAACGGAACAGCGAAAAAAGATCAAATATATGGACATAGGTGAATGACAGAAGTATGTAGATATTGTTGGGATTTAAACTTTAAGTCTGAGACTTGTAGATTGTCTAATTAGTGTTGCCATCAGGGAAAAGTAGTGTTTCTTCCCAATGAAGAGGCGTATCCATGAGAATTGAAAGATTTGGTGTTTGGTGAAAGTGAAATCCACATACGCGAGCAGCAGAAACACAAAGTGGCAGTTAGCAAGCAAAGTGAGCAAGCCCCCTAGTTATAGATATTATTATATTTTCATGTTTTTCCCTCATTTGTAACACTGTGCATAGGTGAGCACTAACCCCCTTGCAAGATACCATATGTGGGTATAGAAGCATTCAGGATACCATAAGCACCTTTATGCCAAACTGAAGTTCACATTGGTGCATAGCAGAAGCCTAACATCACATGATGATCACTACCTTTTTAACAAAATGATTTTTATTTTCTCTTAACTTCTAAAGACATGCATGACAGGTTTTGTGTGCCATCCAGGGTGGGTTCCTACCTTGTACCTGATTTTCCTAGTATAAGTTACCACAGCCACATAGTATTATATGTACATTTCTTGAATCACTTATTATATCGGACTCATTTGTTTGCACATTCTCCTGTTATCTATGTGACTTCCTACAAGTACCACAGTTTTATTAAAAAACCCCAAAGACATACCTGTCAAGTTAGATTGTATGAGTTAGTCCTATGTGAGTGTAGACATGTCCTGAAATTGACTGGTGTCCCCCAAATATGAAGTATAATAAATGAGTTTGTATTGTGGTATTTACTTGTCTGTCAACTATTCACTCTAGGATTTCCTCCACTAGCTAAATGATGGCTCTTGCCTTCACCCATTGGCCCAGTTAAAAGTAACCCAAGTTCCCCATGACTATGTCCAAATAATGTAAGAATTGAGGAGGACTGAGAAACATCTGAAATATTTCCACAGGGGGAAGTGTGACTTTTAACAGAAGCTCTTTAAATCAATAAATACATGAATAGGTAAATAAATGAATAAATATACACATACACTTCTGAACACACACCACAATGACTATAAAGCAAGAAAATTAACAAGAAAGAAAACCTCTGAACAGGCTGTCAGAGTGAGGCATTATAGTGGTTTAAATTACAAAGTTTCTGATTCAGTGCCCACCTAAGCGTACCTGTGAGGCTGTGAAACGGTTAGTCAATGCCCACCTGTTCTCCAGTTTTAAGAATATGTGAATAATTGTAATATTTGCGGCTCTAGGAAGACAAACTGAGTAAAGGCAACAGCCAAACACTGAATAATAATAAGTGCAGCCAAGTGGCATGGCTGTTGGACTGCAAACTACAACCTCTTTCACTTTCTACTTGAGTAGGCTTGTGCTCCAAGCATAATGTATATATGTGTGTGTGTATATATAATCTATACACAAAATATTATCTTGAAACCTTGAGTAAAGGTTCCTGTAAATTACACATTATAATTAAAAAAACAAAGTGAAGTGAGGGTCTGGGTGGAGAGACAGAAAAAGGCCAAGTCTGTATATAATATGAACCAGTCAGAAAGAGACAGAGATCACACTGATGATATGGTGGCGGCTGGTAGAATTCCACTACTCTAATTGATAGATGTTTGGGAGACCAGAGGGGAAGTCCAAACAGAGCCTTCAGCTTGGTTGATTTCCTTCATATTTCTGAATATTTGATGGTACAAGGTTTCCTACTTACTGAACAGCACCCTTATGACATGCACCATCGTGAGGTGGCAAGTTGAGAATTCATGGTGCTGACAGATGACAGAGACTGATGATGGAGAAGGCTGAAATGCTGCCAATCAGGCAGTCAAGGGCATTGCTCTTCTAAATGCTTGTGGCCAGTGGACTTAATGCCAACAAATACATTTATTAGTTTACATCAAAGGCCACATCCTACTTTACCCTACCTAAATTAGGATAATTGTTTTGGCTGACACTTCTATCCAAAGGAATTTACTAATCATAGTTCAACAATTTCAAATCAAGTTGTGGTAAGAACTGACTTGCCAGCTACAGGCCAAACTGAAGTTGTAATTTAAACTCGTTATATTTCTGCAGCTGCATTTACAGAATCTCTTCTTTCATACAGTTATTCTCACTAGGACTTGTATATGGGTACAGCATCAATAGTATGGCAGGGCCCAGTCCAAGAAATGTGACCAGTTCTCTGTATAATACATGCTCTCACATCCTCATGCTATATCAATTAAAATTAAATTCTTTAGGATACATATTTATAAAACTAGGGGGATCTACTCCTGCTTGCTTCGCTCATCCACTCCTGTGTTTGGTTTACCAGATATACAAGAGGAATTGTAACATATTCATTATTTTCACTTTTACTTTAAAACTTTTGTAAAAACAATACTTATCCTTTATTTCCGGCCCCGGGCATGGTTAAATCTCTTTCTTGCAGGACGTATAATGCTGCTCGCGTTGTGAAGGGGTGGTGGCTGAACGCACGCTAATGAGATGCAGTCGGATCATGTTGTCTTGCTGCTGCTGGCGAGCTGCCTGTAATGTTTGTTGTTCTGCGCGTTGATCATTTAAAAGCCTGTACAGCAGCTGTCCTTTTGCCACTTAGTGTCTCTGCCACTCATGTTGTGAAGGGGGTGCGGCTGAACGCAAGCTAAGGAGTTGCAGTCAGATCATCTGCTGGCTTCCAACTGCTGCTGCTGGCAAGCTGCGTGTTCTGCTTATCGCTTGTCGTTGTTTTAAGAGCTGGGAGCACATGATGTCTGACTACCATAAGCATTCCAACAACTAATTGGTTAGATGTCCGTGAATTTGTTTTAATGTTGTTTCACTGCCTGCGTGACTGCGTTACAGTGTCCCTCGCAGGACGTCAAATTGTAATGTCTTGGCACCAACTCTCATGGTTAAGGCTCCGTGGCCAATCTCTTTCATCTCGCGGGTCTTTTAAGTGTCTTCTGAGAAGATCGCATCTCGTCTCCCTGGTCTCCCTTCCACCAAGATTTTTTTTTTTATAATAGAGAGATGTCCACAAAGTACATGAAAACTCCAAACAGCCAGGAAACCAGGACTCTAGAGATGTCAGGCAGCATTGTTTCCTATATTCATGCACATACATTCAGTTGCTATTATATTTAATGTAAAACACTAAACTATTCCAATTATGATACCACTCTTGTAGACTACTTATTATGAAAAGAATTTTCTGCACTTATTTGGATAACAAGAAACAGGAATACGAATAGGATGCATGCAAACACTTTATTCACCTTCTAACGTTTGAACAGAGAGGGCTCATACAGTATACAAAGGGGGACCCAAAAATAATGAGAATTTTTTCCTGGAGGCTAGAGGAGCGTTAGTTTGCCAGATAGGTGCATGTACTAAATTGCCCTCTGCACCATTTGGCTAAGCAGCAAAGGTCTGTAAGGTCAGTGCAATTTTTTTTTCTTCAGCCTCTGCTATCAGCTTCGTCGATTTTGTGATGGCAGACTTGAAAGAATAACATTTTTGCCTCAAGTTCTGTTTCCTTTCGGGGAAAACAGCAGCAGAAGCTGTCACAATGCTTTGAGAGGCTTTCAAAGAAGTAGCATTGAGCTAGGCAAGGGTATTTAACTTAAAGTGCTCCAACGATCGCAGTTTTGAACAATGGAAAAAGTGGTGGGACAGGTGTATTGGGTCTCAGGGAGAGTACTTTGAGGGTGATTAAATTTTGGAAATGTTCAGATAAATATACAATTTAAGATAAAAAAATTCTTGTTTTTTTTTGGGTCCCCCTCATATTTACAGTCTACTTGGGCAAGACCTCTGAAATGGACTAATGTGAACACTGAGCTGGTTAAAATAACACAAAGTTTTCAAACTCAGTTAATCCATTTCAGGGTTACATGAGGTGGAGGGCCCAATCCAAAAAGCACTAGGAACCAGGAAGAAAACAGCCCTAGACAAGGCCCCCCCTCCATAGTGGCCTCCACTGATGCACACGGTGCCAATATGGGGTCATTAGTTCATCAATCTGCACATCTTAGGGAATGTAGGAGGAATCCTGGAGAACCCAAAGTACTACATAGAAATGTGAAGAACATGCAGACTTCACATGGACAACACCCAGGAGCAGGAACTGAGTCCTGGATAATGGATCTGCGAGGCAGCAGAAGCATTAACCACTGTCCTACCCTGAAAGAGCTGACATTACCTTTTCTTCTTCACTTAGCAAACTCATAAAAACTAGTCATTACATACACAATTTGGAAACAACTTAAACTTATAGATTTATGGACACTCAGTTCTTGGAACTCTATCCATTTTTTGCCTCGTGCCCAATGTCAGTTGTCTGCAGCCCTGAAATGGAGTAATCAGACTTGAAAATGGGTGGAAGAATGGATCATACTCTCTTCTATAACTAGGGGCATGAAAGGCCTACTAAATAAATGCAGCTACCTACCATACTGTTGGATGCACAGCAGAGGAACAAAAAAATGGATTAAGACAAAATACAATCATGGCAACACGGACTGAACTCCAAACCATACTCTCTCTTTTTCTCTAACTCTTCCTTATTAAGACTATTGCTATGCCATGATTACTTACCTAACCGTGAATACTAAACAATCTATTTGTTACATGAAGCATGTAAATGGCATATTTGGAAAATCATGTGTCCGTAAAGTTACTTAATTGTCCTTTCTAAATTCAAATAATTATATGAGGCCTTTAGTACCAAATTCCTTCCTTCCTTCTCATCTATTAATTCCCCTGCTCTGCTTGATTAGATATTTCCATTATTTCTTTCCTCCACGGTTTCTTTTCTAAGTCACTGTGAACAGAGCTAGGTGTGGATCAACATCTTCTAAAAGGACTGTTGGCATACCTTCAGACACTGTGGTCTAGTCTTCCTCAAATCCTGGGTTCCCAGTCTGAATTGCATTCTAATTCTAAAAATGAGTATACAGTATGAATGTGCCCCTATTTTTATTATTTACTTTTTTTGGCTGACACCTTTATCTAAGGTAATCTACAACATTTTGGTTATGGCTCTTTTGTTTTTCCAGTATCAGAATAGGCAGGTGAAATGTCTTACTCATGTTCACACAGTATCAGCAGTGAGGTTGAACAAACAACCTCTAGAATTTAAAATCCAAAGTCTAAAGCCTTAACTACTAGAACCAGAACCACACTGGTTGTGATGATGGAATGATACCCTATCTATGGTTAGTTTTGGCTGTCCACAACCCTGAGTCTGATTAAACATGTTTAAGAATGTTATAATAAAACTGACATTTTTTGAACTTTCAACTACAAGGCAGGAAACAACCCTTGACATCATGCCAATTCATAACAGGGCACATTAACTCATTGTGTGCTTACACTATGGAGTGTAGTTAGAAACCTACATGAAAACCAGGCAAATGTGCAAAAACAGGAAACCTAAGTATACCCACTGGGAATGAATTGTTCATTACTTATAATGAGTTAGAGATCCTTCCATTCATCCATCTATACATTCCTTGATTTTTAAGCATGCTCAGTCCAGTTGAAGATCTACATTGGGAGCTTTGGGTACAAATCAGCACCCAAATATGGAGAGGGTAACCATTAATTGCACAGGAGGTGGTTCCCAAACCCTAAAATGATATGTGGTTGTCTGTAATGAATACAATTAATGCAATTCAGCCTGAAATATAAATATGAGAAATGAAACTGGAGGATAAATCCATAAATATGGATCAAATCCTTCAGCAAACCTTCTAGTGATTGACATGCAACAGCTGTCTACCAGCATTTGAAAGAAACACCATTTTCTTTCATTTAAAAACCAAAGGATTACTGCCAATGCCTCACTTAAAAGGGAAAATGATTTGAAGCCTTTTAATGCTGTGCTTGATACTGTTACTTCAATTCAATGCAGGCAAGGAAATAAATGGGCACAAAGAACATATGAAGGGGAAAAACAGCAATGACAGTTCTGTTTTGCATCACAAGTGCATTAAGAAAAGATCTTGTTTAAACCTGTGAAAAGCTGTACAAAAGGTAAAAATCCAAATCTTTGAAATGCTGTCCAGTGAAGAAGTCAATGTATTGGAATATGCACTATTAGTCTGCCTGTTCTTAATTACCAATCAGATATGTCACTAGCTGTCCCTGATAAGGAAAATAAATGACAGACATCAATCTAGTGTTAGTGGCAAGGCTTCAAACCAAAGGTCTAATGTGCCTGTGTATTCTGTTTCCAGCGAAAAGGACACAATTTTATCACTGGGCTCTGGTGATTAATATTTACATCCATTTAGATAAAAATGTGTCATCCGCCTCCATTTGAGAACAGTTTTGAGGCAGATGTGACAAATTCAATAAAAAGAGAGAAACATAAAAGAGATAACTAGCAACATGGAAGATGATCCCTCTGGTGAGCACTTTGTTGAAGTCAAGATAGTTTGATCTAGACACGTATGATCAAGACTGGCAAAGATTTAAGGACAAAACCAAAAAAGTGTAGTCATGTTGAAACAGGAGTCAAAACAGAAAAGATGGTAAGATCAGCAGATGCTTTAAACTCCAAAATGAAACCTGAAGTGGACGAGATTGCTTGGTTAAGAGTAATCTTATGGCTATTTCCAAAGTTCGGGTACACATTAACACACGGCTCTAGCTTCATCACACTGCCACTATATGTTAAACATTACACAGTTGGAATGTAGTTTCATAGCAACTGGTAAATTATGCAGACCAGCATAAATAATTTCAAACCCATGTGGAATTCTTAACCCTTCGAGTTATGGCACCACTCATGTAAACTCATGTAAAATAGAATACCACTTAGTTCTTGCATTCTGATAGTCTAACAATTCTGTCATTCCTTCTATCAGTTATCAGGTCTTCAGCTGGCATGTAAAACAAAAATCCTCCATTGTTTGTCATGATGAAGATATGAAACCCTTGACACTTCTTAGTGTCCCTTTAAACAAGGAGAAAGTGAAACAGCAGCAATGCATTGAGTTTACAAGCGCTTACTTCGCCTGTCAGGCCTAATAAGATTAGAACGTGCACTAGCAAGAAAAATATATAGGCAATGATACTGGGAACAAGCAGCACCCAAAATAAGGGTAAACAATAAAGGAGCAAATAACAAAGAAAACACATTCACAAAAGAAAACCAAGTAAGCAAACAAAGGGAAGCCTCATCAGATGATGTCAATCTTAACTACCAAAGAATTGCTAAAAGCTTCCTGCTTACCTCTTCTCAGTTCTTTTTCAGAGGATGACTGCTGCAATAGCTCAAGTATATGTGTGTGAGCCAATGTCCGTCTCTACAATAATAGTAATATCATCACAATAGCAAAGTCATTTTATAAACAGGATGGCCAAAAATGCCAAACAGCTCTGTGAGTACAAAATGCCATATGTGAAACACTGACCGAAAAACATGCAGCATAGGTCATGAAACGTAGTATCAAAATTGCATAACTTTGAAGCAGCAAACACTTTGATGTAAGAAAACAACATTCCTTTTGTGTTTTTATGACACGTTTGTGACAACAAAAAAGACCTGGCAGTAATCATTTTATCGCATATTCCTGGTACAATTTTTGTTAAGGTAAGGATGTGGTTTCTATTGGCTTGTGTGATAGCAGTGACTTCACCAGAGGAATTCTCACATAACTAGTAAAATAAATTAGCACAATAACAAGCAGGGTGAAGGAAAAATTTAGTATGATTTGGACTTTTAAAGGGAAACCACACCCAGGGGGTGGAAGGTTGCTGCGGAGGAAGAAAGGAGCTAAGGTAGTGCACACAGCTGGCCTTCTTTTAAAATGGCGGAATCTCGCATTATTGCATGCTTTTGTTCAAAAATGATATGCATGAGCTGTTTTATAATGTGTGTGTAATCTCAAGACCTGGAGCAATGCTTAATAACTTTCTTAGCTTGAAAAATGGACATATTCATAAGTTTTTAAGCTTCTATTTTTTGGTGATGCTCCATGCAATATGGTTTCCAATATGAACTGCCAGAACAGGATATGTATTGTTTAAAATTTATAGAAAATGCTTAACTTAAGAATACAGTTTCATGTGGCAAAAGCAAATATGAGATGTTGTGAAGAAAAAACTTCAAAATGAAAAACACCAAACTTCTCCTTTAAGCTAACAGTTGTTTTGTCATGGTAGGGTCCTAGGGAGACCCTATTCCTCTTTATATGTTTATTCACCTCTTACAACACTTACAACACTGTCAGGTACTGTAGCTTAGCACTTCCCAATTCCTTTCATATTTGTCTCTTTACACAATCAGACAGAGTACCAAAAATAAGGAGGAGGAATAACTTATATATTTATTCATGTATTATAAATTAAATATTATAACTAGTGACAAAAACAAACAGCAAATAGAATGTGGCATCGCAAACTATACAAACTGATTGTGATAAATGTGTAGTGTATATAATACTTGATTCTCTTCCTAGCTAGTTCATTGTTTGCATAGGGCAAAGCAGCCTTCCTGTTTGAATATAGCTGCTGAGAAACAGTTGGTCTTCTCAGGATGGAAAATGGCTGATAGAAATAGAAAGACAAAGAAACCAAACTTATGCCGATCCTTTTGTTTCCTGTCACACATCTGGGACCAATAGGGTGTCATGGTGCAAAGTGACTCTCCTGATTCAGCAGCCAATCGTATTCATCTATACCTCACTTCTCCCATAACCAATAAAATAACTCGATGTCCTACATCATACTATATTGTTTCAGCAACACCCTTTTCCATCCCCAACCAGACTATTGCCTTTTCATCTCAGACTAGCTGGCCAGTTACAGAGGCTTATTTGTCCCTTCCTGTCCCATACATAGTTATAGCAAAACTCAACTTGTAAAAGATGTTATAAGTCGATTGATGAACGACTCCAACCCCATACCACAAAGGACATTCCTGAAAGCAGAACTTAACAAAAAGTTCCTATCACTGATTGCATTCCTAAAACCTGGCAGAATTTAAAACGACTTGTTTAAAGAAAGCTCTTTCTTTCTTTAAATCACTAGTTAAAGCTTAAGTGACAATTTACAAACAATCATCAAAATACTAAATATTAAACTACATTACACAGTATATAAATATACCTAAAGAATAAAGCCATGCCAATCACAAGTCAGTCCACTTTACCTCAAGCTGATCAGCCCAGAAGCAAAATAGAAAACAATTGAAATAAAGTAGTAGTTGGTGCTGAGGCTCTAAAAGCTACACTCACTCCATGTGATGTTGGGCTGGTGACATCCCTGCATTGCACTGCTTAATGTAATACGCTCATACATGTGTTATTATATGTTGATCTTTCCTGAATTTACCTTGAGGCCATTTGCTTCTACCATTTTTAACTAACAGGAAATGAAATTATTTCTCGAGGCCCTGTCATCCTACAGCAGAAAATGCATTTTCAGAAATTAATGGATGGATAAAAGTATCTCTAGAAATTAGGAGTATCTCTAAACTAGTGTTAACTTAGGATGCTTTACAAACTAAATCTGAGTCAGACACAAAAAGTGCATAGTCAGTATCAACAAGGCCTGTTTCAGTTTGTGTCAGCTTTGTCTGCCTGTTATCTAAGCAAATTAATAGATTTAACACAGCTGCTGCTTGACTAGGCCATACAGATTCATGGCATCAATCAATGTCACTAATATTCTCCGTAGTTTCTCCGAATTGCACTGTAAACCAGCTTCATCAACATCTTTCCATATTGGCATTCAGATCTCATTTACAAATGATTTTTTACACCTAATTTTTTCAGATGATCCATTAGTCTTTAAACCAGTACAGAAGGTCTGAGAGTTTTCCTTTTATTTATTTCACAGACAGTAGGCATGCTGTAGAGGAATCCTATACAGGATAAGAGGGCACTGAGAATGCTACAGTAGCCCACTGCTGGTAAAAGGGGGCTATTAAGAGTATTGCAGCACCCTGTTGTTTTTGAAAGGGGCCTGCCGATGATGCTAACAAACCGGTGTGAAAATATTTAAGGTAGGAGATTTAGTTTTAATCAATTAAATGTGAACACCCTTCTAAAAAAGTGAAAGGTTAAGGAAAAGTTTTCCACACTCCATACCATGGTACACTTAACAATATGCCTCCAGGAATAAGTCACTGTGGATGAGAAATTGAGAGGCCAATCTAAGTGTGTGAGGTGAGGTGTCCTAAACTTGCAAGGACACTTTTCTTTAACATACTTATCAATGTGTTAACAGTCAGATCTCATATTTTGCTTTCAGAGCATTTTTTGACGAGAACAGGAGGCTAATCAGCCCAACACAGACTGTCAATCTTTATTTAGCTAACTGTCATGGAATATCCTCATGTTACAATTAGTTTGAACACAAGTCTATTCAGATTAGCCCAAGATTTTTCTCCTTTGACACAGGCTTCATATAATATTTTATTATCATCGATGTCATTGTAAAACCATTTTGTTGTTTTTTACATTTTTTTTAAAATGGAATATGTTGCCATTTTATTGTGGAGCTTTATTGTATTGTTTATCAGTTGTCATTTGTGAGAGAGTGGCACTGCTATGTTACATTATTAGCATTTAGGATAGGACCACAGCAATTCTGGAATCCTGGCTTCATTTAATTAATTTTGCTCCTCAAACTTTCTCTAGTCTTTTGAGCAATAATTTAGTGTAAGTGTTTTAGTTTATTTGTTAGTTTTCAGCTTCAAAAGAATAACAAGCTTTGTCTGATTTTGCCAACTATAAGTTTGCTTGCTTAGCTTGTGCATACTGGCAGCATCACATCCTCCATTCTGATCCCCAGCAAAGGCAAACTACAGGGTCAGTTGTTATAATGCTGCTGTACTTCTTGTTCGCCTAAGATTGTGTGGGTGAAGACAGCTCTAAATCTCTATCAGCAATTATTGACCTGATAACCAACAATGACCCGGTCTAAAATACTAGCATTCCTTGTCCCTCATAGCTGCATTGTACAGCTCGTTGGTGCTTGTTGGTTGTCAACTCTCAGGATGAGTCACAGATTTATTGGACCGAGTCACTGGATATGTCAGATCATGCAACTTGGGGTCACATGAGTGAAACACAAATGCCCTTGACTTGCTAAAATTGTCTTAATTAAGTTTATGTTTGAAAAATGCTGTAAGAGTTGTGAAATGTGATATGAAAAACAAATAATATTGTTGAAAGGCTTCAGCCATCCAGTCACTCTTCTCCCTCCTGTGTTCAGAAAGATAAACACTCACACCACTATATGTATGAACATTTTTTATCCACAGGTCATAAGGTTACACAGCAGCAGATCATTTTAACAACAGCAAGAACCTACCTGATGTGTATTCCTTATACTATCTAATTCTTTGTGTAGCCTCCAGGCATTACTTGAGCTGTGAAAATCGTGCTAAAAGCGTTAGTCCTGAGTATCATTCGGGCAACTGTACAGATACACCTTGTGTAAGCATTACAACTGAGAATCACTCGGGCTGCAAAACTCCTGTCAGTGCTGCTGTTTTTTTGAGAAATTACGACTGAGTGTAGGTTTTCACTAAATATGAAATATCTGCACTTTACCAACAATGAAGGCTTTGAAGAGACTGCCTATTCATTGCTACGTCATTGGTACCGACTTTAATAGATGCTCTATTTGATCAAGATTACTGTGTAACCATGGACAATTTTTATACTTTGTCAGAACTTTCTTGCGGCAAAGAAAGACTGACGCATACGGTACAGTGTGTACCTACCCATCATGGTATGCCTGAAGATTTTGGCAGAGCTAAATTACAGCGAGGTGCGCTAGTAGCTTGGCAAAAGGGTAAAGTACTTGCACTGAAATGGAAGGACAAGAAAGACTTTTGTCTTCTTAGCACTGTGCATAATACAGTTACGGTCACTGTACAGGCAAAAGGCCACAAAGCAGGTTATGAAGACTACAATAACACGATGGGCGGCGTAAATCATGTGGATCAAGAATTGACTTTCTAACCTATTATGTGGAGGCAACAAAACACATACTACAAAAAGATAATTTCGTCATCTGGTGGAACAGTGCATTTGGAATTCATTCGTTTTATACAAACAAAAAGCTGGCCAAACTGTATGTCATGCAAATTTTACATGCCAGCTTGTATTCATTGTCTGTTGTGTTTATTATACTACCGTCACTAATCTGTAGGTGGCAAACACGTACAAATCCTGCTTTATTGTGTGCACATAACTTTATATTTGAATTATAACATCTAATGTGTAATGTGCACCAAGTATCCTTTTATCTTAAAGGCAACACACTGAGTGTCTGCCACCCAGCAGTGTAGACACAATTATTGGCCTGTAAACCTCTCTAGAAGTCTGTCCTGCAACTTTGACTCCTAATATGAATAAGTATTATGTATCATGCCATTAGTTCATTCTGACTGGATGACTGAGTAGCTAATTGATATCAAGTAAAATCAGCCTTAATCTATTTGATTTTACTAGAATAAAAACTATTAGTTACAGATTTGTGGGGTAACAGGCCAATTTGAGTATACCAAGAAAATAACTGTTAAGCTGGCAAACTTTTGTTTTGCATGCCATGCCACAAAATAAACTGAATCTAAATTGTCTCACAAACAATAGGCACCCTGCTACTGTCTGATCTGCCATTGTTGATTATTGTGAATATTGTAACTTAGCTTAATATTTGGTTTGTTTGTGCTTCTCGAGAGTTAAGACTGAGCAGAAGAAACAGTGATTGGGGCAATGTGGCTTGAAATGAAAAGGCAAGCAGACAATCATACATACTTACCGCTGTCACTGTTGTCATCCACCAGAATTATCTCTTTCAGAAGGTGTGAAGGGATATGGTTGACCACACTGTGTACAGAGCGTAAGATGACTGAGAGGGCTTCATTTACAAAGATAAAAACCACTGAAATTTGTGGGAGATCACTGGCGTAGGTCATCTGTAAGCACCTGGAAGGGTAAAAACAAATTTACTCAATTGAATATAAAAAACACAGCAATGGTGTGGAAAACAGGGAATGAGAAATATTAAAAACAGAGTTAGTTCAAAGAAGAGAGACAGGATGGGAGGAAGCTAGTCTGAATTTCTGAACTGCCCTATTCTTCCACAATTAAACAGTGCAGTGATACTCTGAAGCACAGATACTGAAAATCAAGCAGTCTGATTTTTCAAGGAGCTCAGCTTAAAGCCAGAACTCGTCACTGATGAAGAGCCCAGTTGTAGAGTGATTATACTGGGGACATTCCAGCTCACAATCCTGACAATACTAGATACATACAGGCACACAGCCTTTGGAGATGGTTAGTGTTACTCTAATGTGTAAGTTTATTCACACACATTGATAAGATTATCTCCCTGAATTAGAAATGATCATACAACCCATCTGTAGGGGAACATTTACATCTTTTTTGTTTTGCCACACCTGAATCAGTTTTCTATTATCTCGGCACTGAGGTGTCATGGAGTAAAGAAGAAGAGTCTGCTTCAGCAATATCTGCAAATGCTACTGGACCCTTTTTAAAGGCATGCAGACTTTCTGATTTTCACATTTCATATATTGATTCCACAGTACTATCAACTTGAAAAAAGAGAAAAAAAAGCCTTGTAAAAATGCTGCCTTTTATTTAGAAATGCAGAATAAAAAATAATTCACTGTACTAATCTGTCTGTTTGCCATTCTCTTCTATAGTGTTCCTCATATCTATTTATTATATCTACTTATCTTTTATGTAGTGCTATTACATATGTAAGTATTTATTTGACTATCTATCCTTAGAATAACACCAAAAAGCCACAAACCAATAAAATAGCTTTTGCTGATATGGAAGAAACAAAAACATAAGGCATACACCAAAATAACATTCATCCATTAATTTTCTTTAAACTCATATCCAAGGCAGGATCATTGGGCAGCTGGAGCCTATGCCAGCTAACACTGGGCACTTGGATAGGGCACCAGTTCATCACAGGTTCAATGTACACAAAAGCACTTACACTTGGGTCAGTTTAACAATATCAATTCACTACAAAATCTCACAAAATATATATGTATATGTGTATATATACAGTATATGATACAAAATATTAAAATTTTTATGAATATCATTAATCACCAAAAATAAATTCAAATATTAGTAATGAATAACTGAATGCTCACAAAAACTTCATAACTCTGGATTTTAAAACCTGCTTGTTAATAACTCTGTATCACTCTCATTTCCTGGTTATGTTTTTTTTTTTGTCTTAGGTCTGTCCATATTTTCCCTTTATTGAATATTAAAAGTGGCTCCTTCGACAATAACAGTTGCTATTATAAATAATTTTTCAGGTGAAGAAGACAGAAGATTCAATTATTATTGAAGAATTATGGTGCCAGAAAGTGTCGCGAAAAGTGTTGTGTTGTACATTATGACATGCGATAAGAATTTCACTGTATAATGTACACAAGACAATATTAACAATACACTATAAGCCAAAAATGCAGCACAGTGAAGGAGTGATTTTGTTGTGCTGAGTAGTTGTTGTTGTACATAAGCCTTACTTTTGTTCAAAAGGCCAAGCTGTAATAGATTATGTTAGACATTATTGGATTCCGGTGTGGAGTCAAACAACTAATCCAAGGTTGAGCAGGCTAAGCGCAGCAAGTCAGAGTTTATCCAAATCATATACTGTATATAATGAAGATCTGAGCACAATGTACTGTCTTTCACAAATCTTAATGATATGGTGTCACAACAGCTCTTGCTGTTATTTTTATACATAAAAATGATACTCCTTCACAGTCTTACCTTCTATTTCCCTCTGCCTAATAGCCAAGTTATACTTTAAATAAATTTCCACTTTTGAGTTCAGGCTGCTGTCACAGCTGCAAATAATTACAACCTTAAAGGACACATTAGGTTCTCGGCACAGTTTAATAAATCCTATCATTCAATGTACCTTAAATAATGGGCAGATGAAAGTAATGTCAAGTTACATATGGAATCTAAAACTGGATAGACAAGGTCTAAAAAGAAAGGGGTAATAATGACCAACAGATATTTGTTCTACTTATCTTACCTTCAAATTGGCAAGTTTGCATTGTTTGTAAAACAATCTGAACAGCCTTTCACAATGTCCAAGCAAGTCCACCCTCACACTGTCTGCTGTTCACAATTCTGGCCTCCCCTCATACTATCTTTCTTCTAGAACAGTAGGTCACTTTTATATCCCTTTGAAGGCACACCAAATTGACAGTCAAACTGCCAAGAAATAAGCCAACAGGGCTACTGTACACGCACCCTAGTAATCAATGTACATAGCTGGGTCTCAAGACAAGCTTAATTAGTGATCTTCTAGGGCTAAAGAGAATAAAAGGACCTGCATATCAAAGCCTCTTTCCACTTTCCATAATACATGTTTAATACTTTATTAGCTTCAAGGTCCATGAGTAGGCTAAATGCCTACTGCCATATACATGACTCATGATAGCACACGTTTGGGTAGAACTCAAGGATTTACATGACTATTGGTAGCTTTTAAATCTGTAATATATCTGCCATTATAAGGGCCCTGAGCAAAGAACTGGCACCCCTGCTTTTATAACCAATCCATATTACTAAACGAGAATGGTAAACCGGATATGGACGCAGGGTTGTGCCTGTGGACGCAAAAGACATAGTGCGCAAGCGCCACACAAAGCTCCCCCCCCCATAGTGAAACGGGAGAGACTACGCACGTGCGCAGGCGCCACACAAAGCCCCAATGCAACAGCTACAAAAAAACCTAGGCACTAAACACATGCACACCGAGATACAGAATATAAAGGCAGAACCAACGACAGTTAAACGTCCACACCACACAGTGGATACGGACCCTGAAGGTTCAGGCGCCTACATCGGGCGTCACAAAGCCCAGTAAAGTACAAAAGGCAAATGCGCCTACACAGCATGGTAGGAACCGACATAATACGGAATGTGCAGGCGTGGCCACCATATTGTGAGTGGCACTAATGCGTAGATCTAATGAACGTGGACTCCTACAACGCGCGTCTCAAACTGCATAGGCAAAGCAGGCACGGGTTCAACACGACACAGCTCGAGTTACCGAGATACAAATACGCGCCTGCCTGGATATAATTAATGAACGCAAGTGCGGATATACGAAGAGAAACGGGAAACACTACAGAGTCCGCCGTGCTCCACAATGCAACGCATAATAGTTCGGAAAGAACTTCGTATTAACAGTGGAGAGACCCACAGTGACACAGGCGAACGCTCCGTATTAAACATACGTCATCCTCACACATCCAATCTATACGGCATAGGTGAATCACATTACAGTTATGCATTATTAACATTACGATAAACATCACAGTATCGCAAACAAATGAAAATTTTTACTCGAAAAAGGGGAAATATAATCAGGTACGTACGGGGCTCCGTGTTAACAGTGGAGAGCCCCAGCGTGACACGGGCGAGCTCTCCGTATTAAACGTGCGTCATCCTCACACGTGGCTACCCAGCGGGCACGGGTTCAAAACGCCGGGGGTAGGCGAGCGAAGCAAGCAGGGGGCAGAGCCCCCTTGTGATTTCATAAACAGGAGGTGTGGCTAATACTTTTTAATTTGAGTAAAAGTCTAAATACAGTGCAGTTCTCATACTCACTAATAATCTCCATGTTCAAATGTTAGGAACAATAAAGAACAGCCAAGCGGACGGTGTGCTATTTAGCTTTGCTTACATTTTCAACACGTACAGCGGGCAAAAAGGTGGATAGTAGATTGGCACACTTAGGGAAGAAATGTAGCTTTGATTGGGTTGTTTAAAACTAGGGTGAAATATGAATATAATTTCTTAAAAAACAATCTAGTGATAAAGTGATAGTTATTCAAATTATAACACTCCTAAATCTAAAGGTACATCTCCAAGTGAATGCTTATTTTACAATAATAATAATAGATGGCCAGGAGACAGAAAAATGGCTGGCAGCTTAGGTGTTCTTGCGCCACACATACTGAGAATGACCTTGCTACCCAAGCACTACCCCCTGGTTTGTGCCACTAGGGCAACATTAGATTTTCAGGATCAAGTACTAAACTAATTTGTTCATCCTTAAATAATACATACAACAATAATAAAATTAATCATTTTTGGCATATCAAATAGCTTTTAAATTCATATACTGTATGTTAAGCATAGGCGGCACAGTGGCGCAGTGGTAGTGCTGCTGCCTCGCAGTTAGGAGGCCCAGGTTCGCTTCCCAGGTCCTCCCTGCGTGGAGTTTGCATGTTCTCCCCGTGTCTGCGTGGGTTTCCTTCGGGCGCTCCGGTTTCCTCCCACAGTTCAAAGACATGCAAGTTAGGTGGATTGGCGATTCTAAATTGGCCCTAGTGTGTGCTTGGTGTGTTTCTGTGTGCCCTGCGGTGGGTTGGCACCCTGCCCAGGATTGGTTCCTGCCTTGTGCCCTGTGTTGGCTGGGATTGGCTCCAGCAGACCCCCGTGACCCTGTGTTCAGATTCAGCGGGTTGGAAAATGAATGGATGGATGAATGTTAAGCATCCGAAGCATGTTTCTGATATATGTAAGGTATTGTGCACAATAATCTTTATAAAAGTAACACTATTTATAAACAATCGCCAGATTGCTGTCTATATGGTGTTTACACATTCCCCTCCTGTCTGCATGTGCTTTCTTCAGGTACTCTCAGTTCCTTCTAAAACCCAAAGATGGGCAGTTTAGGTTAACTGGAGACTCTTAAATGTACCAGTAACAACTTTTCTGCAGTTTAAAGGATACAGACAAAACATCAGACAGTTATGCAATTAAACTCTTGGTGTAGTGCAGTACAAGTTAACTGACATCTAAATTGGACTGAGATGATTGGTGTGTGTGTGACTGGTGGTGTGCCCTGTTATGGACTGGCTATCTCATCCAGGGTTGGTTTCTGTTTTCATCTTCATGATGCTACAACAGGCTTCAGCAAAACTAAATTAAATGAGTAGGTTCTGTAAGTGGATGTATGGCATCATGGTATTTACAAAACATTTACTGAGTAAACTCTTCAAAATATCTCACCTATTAGATTGTAACTTTTCTAGAATTGTAATCAGTGTACTTTAAAGCTTTTGGTCAAGTAAATGGACAAAGCATTCAAGACATTTGAAAATTCACCTCATCATTATTCTCGACCCTCGTAAAACATTGACTAAAGATGTACAAGAAGACACTTTTCGAAGTGCACATCACAAGGCAACAAGGCCACAGATTGCTTGCAAAAGATGCAATGCACAATGTCATAAGCTTATTCAAAGAGGCTTTGCTATGGGGACACATTTAAATGAGAAACTAATGGGGATAAGGCACCAGCTGGAGAATGTAATGCTGAGTCTGTTTTCTCCTCAGGTAGTGAACGACCTTGCAGGCTTAGCTCTTTCTGTGTGCACCTGATAAAAGGAACGGTCAGATATCTTAGTGGTGTCACAAGGCCTGAGTCACACGAGATAGCGAAACACTGGAGAAAAAGTGAAGGAGATGTTGTAGTTTAGCCATTTTGGTGAAAAGGTCATTTTCTTTCCTGTTGTACTGAACTGTTTTTTTTTTAATTATTATGTTGTTTATTCATCATTGTATTTTTGTCTTCATTATATTGTTATATTGAACCCAAGGATGTAGGGCCACCTGACACTGCAGCTGAACTTTCTGGTTGTGTGGGCCTACATAAAGGCCAGAAATGCTTCAGAGTAATGCTGCAGAATCAGCAGTTGCGCTCATGTTGTTCCAGCATCTCTTTTGATTCTGCTTTTGGAACCTGCAAGTTGTGCTGGTGTTTATTACTTTATGTCTGGATTATTTGCTTTTTAAAGGTTTTCCTCCCTCTTCTGTTATATAATATTTGGATAACAGATTTGGTTAGCTCTCTTTTTGACTTGCCTATTGTTTTTAGGTAATATTTAGAAATTTGTTTTGCTCACTTTAAGATTATTTTATATTTTAATTACTGTATTTTTTGAAATGTCAGTGTAGTGGACGTTTTTCAATATTTTGATTTGATTTTATACTTTTTCTTTACATAACACATGAAATCAAAAAGCATTTGTTTTGTCTCTTTGATCCAGGAGTTTTTAAATGGTTCCCTCTTTCTTTAAATATATCTGTTTGTAGTGGGGGGTCTTGAAATAATTACAGGAAAATAAACAGCCACAAAGAACCATGCTCTTCACTGGACCTACATTTGGGCAAAGAGTGAAAGAGTACATATTTTTCAAAAGGTCCTGAGGTGGAGCCATTCCATTGCAGGAGAAAGCTGATGAGCAGGGCCACCTACTGCCCCAAATGGGATTAATAAAGTATCTATCTATCTATCTATCTATCTATCTATCTATCTATCTATCTATCTATCTATCTATCTATCTATCTATCTATCTATCTATCTATCTATCTATCTATCTATCTATCTATCTATCTATCTGGCCCCAGTTTAGTGTGTGACTCCCACTCTTCACATGACCTTCCAAGTACCTCTTTAATCATATACCAAGCCGCAACACAAAATTTGAAGAAACTCATATTTTATACAAACAAATGCAAAATATATACACTTTTGTATTTTGTTACAGTTAGTGCCATACTTTTAGCCTTAGCTAAGAGAATGTTTGCACTCGTAAGTAAATGGACTGCTGGGTGGATCCATTTGTTAAAAGAATGGATTAAAAATGCAATTATTTATTAACATCTTGGTGAGGTATTACTGAAAAATGGCTAGATTCAGAGGAGATCACAAAACAGTAATTAACAAATGAAAGCACAGCACCAGCAAGGCAATTAAAAAAAAATCATAAACAGTGAGTAGTGTGCCAGTGACCCGTTACACAACCTTATTAAAATGTTGCCGGCTCAGCGGTGTTGGTTATATCTCCATACCGCATGTGCAATTGTTAAGAGAAACTTGTGTGTGATGTCAGAGAGGTGAGACAAGAGGTTGCTGAATGTCCTCAACAATATAACTATCAGCTTTTTAACACATTCTTACAGAAGCTCCCCCACTGTTTAGTTGGTACACGATAACGCATTGGTGGCATTAACTGTATGCTTACAAGATGAAATGTGTTTACGCACTAAGGCGTCTTAAAGGAACAGTGGTCAATTTCATCTTCATCCTTTGTCTAGTCAATGAAAACACCACTCTGTTACTAAGCGGCTATTCTCAACTAGGGCAAAACAAAAAGATTTTATTTCTAAATACAATCAAGACACACACTATAGAACAGCCATTCCAAGCTTCATTTTATGCTGGCCTTAAAAGCATGTTGCTACTGTTGTGAAGAAATGTAGAACAGGCACCTGAAACATGTACTGTGCTGTATGTGGCCAAGAGTATTGTGACCAGATGGGGGTGCTTTAGAGTAGTGAATCCAGAAGAGTCACCGGTGAGGACCAGATGATGGTTAGGAAGGGTCACTTATTAACAAAAAATAAAAAATAAATACAAAGGATGAAAAAAGGAAGAAGAATAAAAAAAAAAAAAATAAAACTAAATTTTTCTCAGATCACCGTAGCCTCCTTAGCGTTAGACCCAAGCGTTACTCAGGCTGCAAAAACTGTGCTAAGTGTTCATGCAGGCAACTATACAGATGTGTCTTGTGTAAGCGTTAGAACCGAGAATAATTTGGGCTGTAAAAGTGCTGCCAGTGCTGTTGTTCTTTGGAAAAATTACATCTGAATGTAGGTTTCACTAATGATAGAATATCTGCACTTTAACAACAAGGAAGACTTTGTTGTGACCCATTCAGCACCCAAACTGAAGAAAATCTGGGAGATATACCAGGCCGTTTAAGCAAAATTTCAGAGGGTTTATATTCCGGACCATGATGTCAGCATCAATCTAAGTCTCATGGCTTATAAGGGCAAAGTGTCATGGATACACAGCACATCGTGTCAAAAAGAGTAAGATTTGGCATAAAGCTTTATGAGCTTTGTGAACCTTAAACGGGATACATTTGGAATTCTGTTCTGTAAACAGGGTAAGGGACAATGTTCGATCCGAAATACAATCAGTATGGTGTTGCTACATCATTGGTGCTGACTATGATAAATGTTCTGCTGGATCAAGGTTACTGTGTAACCATGGACAATTTTTATACTTCACCAGAGCTATTTGACATCTTGCTGCAAAATCGATTATGCAGAGGCCACAAAAGTAATACCACAAAAAGATACTTTGTCATCTGGTGGAAGAGTGCATTTCGAATGCATTCATTTTATACAAACAAAAAGCTGGCAAATCTGTATCTCATGCAAACTTTACATGCCAGCTTGTAGAACAAAACATTGCTGCACATCCACTGTCCACACTACCACTAAAGAAACACGGTCAACCCAGCACATCAAGGATCAATCCATAGTTTCTGGTAGACTGGTAGACTATATATCTCCAAAAGAAAAAAAACAGAATCCAACTCGTACCTATGCAGCGTGCTATTCAAAAACTGAAAAGAAAATCTGAAGAGAAACCTGCTATTACTGTCCCGTCTGTCCGACTGTGACGTTTGATTGTACTGTATCTCACCTCGTGCTTTGAGATTTACCACACAAAGGACTCATTTTGAGATTATAAACAGTTTTGGCATCCTTAGTAGTATTATTAGTACAGTTATTATTTTTGTTATTATTGTTCATTTCATATTATTACTTTTATTCGTCATTACTGTTATTATTTGTATCATTCTGATACTTTTGAGCTTTAATAAAAATAAAAATTTTCATGCCAAAAAAATGCAACACTTTTACGTGTTTTGGAATAAAATACAATACAAAGGAGGTTAAGAGAAGATATAAATAACACTCTTCTGTTTGCCTACCACTTGTCAAAAATACTATCCTCCTCTTTCACCTCTGCTCCACTCCCAACTCCATGCTCATCTTACGGAGGAGTAGGAGGTTCTTTTATATTTATTCCTGGGAGTACTTCCAACTTCACTCCAGCCCACCAGAAAATACATCAGGGGCACTCTCATTCCCACTGAGACTCAAGCAAACACTGAACATCCCAGGAGTCACTTCTACTCTTGCTGCATCTGTCTGAATGACATCCCCTTCAAGATGTACACTGCCATACACTACACTCAACTCAGCAGGTCTAATTTCCTTGACTATGCATAGTTACTGAGATGTGTTTTGAACTTTGGGGACAGTCAGTACATGGTTGGTGGGGGTACAGTATGCAAAAACAATAACCCTAAAAAAAAAACAGAAGAAAAAAAATCTTTTTGAACACAAAGAATTTCAGGAGGCAGTCCGTAAGCAGAATACCCAAAGACTGACCAGTAGACCATTATAAAATAGGTGATAGAAATTCCCTTCATGGGGCACCATGTGTTTCACTTGAACCCTCCTGATCAGTGTTTATGATAAAAATTTCTATAACTCCCATGTAGAAACTATCAGAATTGAAAAGTAAGCAAAACATTTTCTAGTCACATGATAAATGTCTCCCACTGACTGAGCAGCATCCTGTGCACTTCACTGCTGCAGTAAGAAATACCATACAGTGGGAGTCAAAAGGAATGCTAATTAAAATTAATAGTCGTTAGAAAAGACTTCTAGAAATCAATATCATATCAGATGGGCAAAACACAGAGGTCATCTATTAGGCACCCCAGCTGTCAAAGCTCCCTGCTCAATAACTCCTGGGTAATTAAGCCCTAATTGGCCAGCGGCACGTAGGGGTTGGTAGTGTGCTGAGTCGGTTTATCATCCAAATTAAAGAAAATCAGCCAGCGTGAACCCCAGCTCTTTGTTACTAATGACCCACAACAAGTCTTTCACACACAGTAAATAACCAAGGATGGATTCAGCCACAGCTTTTCATTTCTCACTGTGATGTCACCTGAACTCACACTTGTGGTTCAGTGGTTTAGGCTGCTGGTTCAATCAACACCTTCGATTCACTGTGTTTACCTGAATAAGTCACATAACTGGACTATACTCCAACTGGGAAAAAAAAAGTAGATGAAAACATTTGTGTTATGGCCCTGTCCTTGGGAAAGGTGTTCACTACAAAAAAGGCGTTATACAAAATAAATATTGACTGGTTGATTATATTATGCTACGGATAAAACAATATTTTTAATGAATGTCGCTATGACAACTATTACATGACCTGTCTCTCTTGGTATACAGTGCATATGCTAAACATGTATGTGTGTGGCAAATTGGTGAATCTTCAATTGGCCCATGATCAGTAATAGAGGATGTGTGCATGAGTGTGCCATGTGGCATCAAAAAATTTAAAACAGGAAAGCAAATTTAGAAGATAGAAAGATGCTGTAAGTAGCCCTGGATGGACTGGGGAATATCAAGTAGTTAAATAATAAATATAATAAATTTGCTCCCTATACTCCTTTGCTTCTGAAGTAATAAATTTATATAATACATGAGTTCAAAGAATTGGAATGTACGGAGCTTTAAAGGCTTAACACACGTAGATGACTTCATTATGGGTCACAGCCAAGCACAGTTAACATCAAATGTGGATCTTTACACTCATCTTTGCACGTAATGTAATGTTCCCTATGATAATGAATAATATACCTAATACAAAAATCAAGTATGCCTTTTGTGTTGGAGGCGCCTTGACATACTTTGTTGAGGTCAAGACCCCAACCCCCACTTCTTCAAGTACCCTTTGTGAGAAGTATTTCTGTGCAGTTGATTAAGGTTGTGTCCAGCTACCTTAATCCGTTAATTCCTGCACCTGCTTAATCAAGTTCAAATGTGCAAAGAGTTGAAGAGTTCTGCGGGGAGCCAAGAGTGTTGATGGAGAGTTCAGAGGGATATTTATCTGTACACAACTGTTAGGAACTAAGTATCAGATACCTCTGACTTTGAAACATTTAAAGACAAAATAAACCTTTTCTCAGCATGGTGTTTTATATTAAAACAAGTGTCTGTTGTCTGCTCTTTTTTGAAACGAACCCCTTGAGCCCCGTCCAATCTGACATCTCTCACTGTCTCACCCAGAAGCATCATTCACAAGGCAGCAACCAATCTTGACCCATTGCAGGATACACAACAACATTCACTTTGCTCATCCATTCATCCACTTTTGAACATACATAGTTCAGTTTCAAGGTGAAGGAAGTCAGAACATATTTCCTTGTCCTTTGCTGGGTGTGGTCAGCTCCTGCCTGAAAGGAGGAACATATGTATTCACTAACCAGTCGCTAATAAATACATGGATTCATTTCTAGAAAGGACCATTGCGAATAAAGCTTTACCCCAACCACCATCTTTAGAGATTAATCAAATATAAGCTACACCTCATTTCTAAAGAGACAAATCAGTACAAGTTCAAGATGAATAGCACTCCTGCTGGTGACAGTTGCATGGTTTCACTGTAGAGAAGCTGCAGAGATTCCACCAGAGAAAAAAAAATAAAGAGTTCTAAATACTTTAGAGATTCACAATAACAAAAGGAGGATAAAAGTAACAGATTCAGTTCTGGTAGTTCCTGCACTCTCACAGCCCTGCTTGTCCTGCACAATAATTCAGAGTCACCAGAGCTGCCCTTCATACCATACCATATACTTACCTAAGCAGCTGTATATTACCACATTTTTATTCTACTTCATTCAGAGGTCACTGCTGCCCATTTGCAAATGAGATGTCAGTTTACTAAAGCAATGAAAACTAAAGCATTTATCTTGTCAAGGCAGTTCAGCCTTATGGCTAAGGCACTGGGCTCCAAACTGTAAAGAAAATATACTAGATATACATATTGTTGACAATTAGGCCACTCATAAACAAACCCTGAACAAAGTGTGACATCAAAGATACCACATTATACTCCAAATACAAATGACAAGGAAATGGGATAAAAGAAATATGTATCAAATTAACAGACAAGACAAAACCCTGACTCACTTCTGGGCCTCCCATATCATTAGGATTGTGGGGTCTTTTGCACTTTCCCACCTAAGTGCAACCAACCTTCCTTACTACAACCCCCTCTGTTACTCCATTTCTCTGGTCCCTTTCCCCTCATCAGTTAAACCTACATCCTTCTCAACACCTGACTGCAAGGTCCCCGGCCTTATGGCCAGCATGTCCATTGCATATCTGAGAACTAGAAACTGTGCAGGCCACTAGAGTAAATGAATGCCATGTCTACAGAACCAACTTGCGAAGATGTGCATGCATTGTGACATAAAGTATTATTCATATGGAAGTATCCACTTGTGGAAATAAACAGATTATAGGGTCAACAACATTGCTTGGGTACACTGTGGTGTTCAGATAATGTTCACTTGCTATTAAGAGGCATAACATGTGTAAAGAAATGGTTTCCTACACATTTAGCTACCACCAACAGCTTTTACTAATGACACAAGGCAGGATGTATCAATGAATGTGACAGAAGAAGTCAAGATTTGTCAAGCCAAGCAACATTTTCGTAATCTTCAGTCATTCAAGTTTTGGACTTTCATGTGTCCACTGTAGACTCCTCTTGCTGTTTCTATTCCTGAGGCTGATCTGCTTCACAGTCCGACATATTGAATGTTCGCAGATGCCCTTCTGCACCCCACTATAGTAATGAACTTTTTTTTCAGTACTTGGACTTTCTGGTTAGTTCAAATGAGTCTGGGTGTTCCCTCTGACTTCTGTTGTTAGGTTTTTGTTTCTACTCACAGAATGGCTGTACGATTAATGATTTTTTTTTGTTAATTGTGCCATTCTCAGTAGAGAGCAGAGATTGCAATGTGTGGTGGTCAGCTGTTTGTGAGATGCAGAGGCCATCACATCTGGCACTAAAAATCATAATGCAGTTAAAGTCACTTAGATCACGAGTCTTAACCATACTAATGTTTGATCAAACAGCAGTCTTAGCCATATTAATGTTTAGTCAGAAAATATTCTTAGCCATATTAATGTTTAGTCAGAAAACCCTCAAATATTTTGACCAGGCATGTATGCCATCTATCTATCTAAACCAACATGATTAGCTGTATGGTATAGCCGGTTATTTGAGTTAAAGAGCAGAGGACTTTAAACAGTTGCAACTGACTGAATGTTTATAGAATGATGAAGCTGAAAACATAACAGTCTAATAATCGTGACTTACTTTTTTGGTCTGTAGTCTGGAATGGATCTGTCCAGTGATATCCTATCACTAAGCTGGGCATTGTACCCATACTCCTCATATTTGCTCTCTGATTCATGGCTGTCATCCCTTAAGGTAGCGGCCACTCCTCCCTGTCCCAATCCACCAGGGCCTTCCACAAGACCCATTGGTTTTGCAAGTCCTGAAAAGCAAAAATAAAGAAGGCAAGCAGGAGTTAAAAATTTCATGTGGCACCTGTTATACCATCACGATGGCAGCTGACATCTCATCAGTATATTAATATAGCAATTAGGACTTGAGAACATGGAGTAGCCAGTGTCTACATATTCTAATTACACAGCTAGAGGAGATACTTCTCTTTAATAATATGCTCCTTCATCATTGCTTAACAGCAGGTGGAGTAAAGACAATAATGCAAAAACATTTATTTGAATGAACCTGGTTACAGATGGACTTCATTAAAGTAATTATTTGGTCATACAGCCTGTGTTAGGTGGCAGAACAAGGCAGGTCTTGTCAACATGCCTAATTAAAATGAAAATAAGTGGAAAACAAATATTTTCTGTAAATTTCTACATATGGGATATGGGAAAGTAGGGAAGTTCAGTACAAAGAGGTTGGGATGAGTGATGACTGACAACATCATGGCACAGACTTTCATATACACACATAGGATGCTTGACTGTGGTGAATGTTTGGGTGTGGGGGGTGTGTGCGGGTAAATGTAGCCTTGAGTTTGGGTAAGGCACCCCATGACCCTCTACTGAAGATTGCTGCTACATAAAATGGACAGGATGGAGGCTGAAGATTTTAATATCTAAAACAGAGCAAAGGTCACTAAAGTGCCCAAATGCATTTTCTCAGGTGGTAAAACAATCCACAAAAACTGGCCTTCCCAGCTATTCAGTGTTGCACCACACTAAGACACATTTTGGGAGCCATATAGGTGGAAGCAGGGAGCCTATTCTTTTTTTTTCCATAAGGCTCCTGCGGATGACTTTGTCCTTTTACATTGTAGTTAGGTTTCTCATCATTCAAAAAATGACTTGGCCACAAAATCCTTTTAAAGGATGGTAAAAAAAAAATGTCCCAGCTATTGTAATATTTTAATTTGGGGAAAAAACACAGTTCAAAACACAAGAATCTTACTTTCAGCTATTTCATTCCCTTCTCGTCCATTAGCATTTTGTTCACCTCATAACCACTTTATGAAATACCTACTTCATAACAACAGCATCAGCTTAATAACAAAATTAAACAAAATTTCAACATTATGGGCAGTTTTGTAAGTTTTTATAATGGGAATTGGCCAACCATTTAAATCAATTTTCTTTTACAGCAATGGAATGTCTTCCACATGGTCCTATAAAGAACACGGTTTAATACAGAAAACAGAATGATAGAGTTGTAAGCAGAATTTGATTTTCATTTCTTTAGATCTCAATATTGCATCACACCCATTGTGATGGAGTTGCTGGCACCACAGGATGGCACAAGGAAGGAAAGGGGTAAGCAGTCAACCTCCAGGGAAGACAGAGACAGACAGAAAGTGAGAGTCACTCTGGCAGCAGCAAAGATGGAGCACATGCTAGTGTGGCAGCACAAGATCCACTAAGGGAGCTAAAGACTATATATAAATGCAGGTCAATTATTATCCACATTTTTATAATATTTTTTTCTGGGTATTGAGAGCTATGTGAAAGATTTTGAACATTTCAAATAAGGTCAGAAAATCAGTTACACTGAAAAAATAACAATAGATGAGTAAATAAAAGAACAAACCAAAATGGAGCAGAACATTTTGAACACTAAATTCTTCCTGGAAGCTCCAATTAACTTCCATTACATGTCAAAATGCATTTTAAAATAAAGTTGAGCCAAAATTCAGAAGCTATACCATGCATGCCACAATGTTCTATATGCATAATGCAATGATTAAAGACATTGGCTTCTGCATATCACATGATTGGGATTGGTGCATGCCAATTGCAAATAATATGATGACACTAATTCTGTGTCAAAACAAAAAAATGAGTAACAATACAATTCCAAAAATGAAAGAATCTCAAGAAAATTAGGACAGTCTGCTACGAGATCCCTTCCTTTCACAATATCCAGATATTAGATACATTTAAAGATTCAGATTTGTGCCTCTGCATTCCTCATATTGGGTTAATTTCTACACAAGTTGCACAATTCACACTGGATAAATAATATTGTGAACGCAAAGAATGGAACGGATTTTAATGAAACAAATTAATCAAAATAGGTATCTAAGCAACCTGGGCGGCATCATTTTCACAGCAATGAATCCCATTAGGCATTCATCGGTTTTGTTTATTCGATTCCAGACATAAGACCACAGCATTAAGAAAAAAGAGAGCAAAACAAGACCTGGGTCGATACATAGATGATGAAGATGAGTTTGCCCCTAATTACTGGTTCCAGCCATGCATCACTTGAAAGAGGAATAAACTACAGGTATCAACAAATACTGAGGGAAAACATCAAATAGAAGCTCAAAATGGAGTCTTTCTAATTATTTATTTAAGATATAAAATGATTTGTAGTCTCAAATATGATGAAAAGGGGTGTGAGGCCTTGAAAATGAGCGACAATCTAGGTCAGGGCCTTATCAGACTGTTCAGAAGAGGCTCACCTCAAGTCTCCTAGCATCAACTACCACTTGTAGGCTTCAGCATAAGCAGGCCCAAAAACAGGGACCTGGATTTTTAAAGTTTGAAATTCCAAGAAAGTCCCAAAATATACCGGTAACTTAAAAATACCTCAAACAAGAGAAAACTGTTAAAGTCTGGCTTGCACAGACAAGTCAACTAATGTATCTTTATACATGAAGAATATTTTTAACAGGAGAAAATCAAGGAACAAATACTCAAAAGAACAAAAAAAAAGGCTTTACCTAAAAGGCAATTCAATGGACGAGTCCCAAACACTCTCCAAAATCAGACTCAAATAAAGAAGCATGAAAATACAGAAATTAACAAAACAAATCACAACATTGATTTTAAACTCCAATAAAAACTCAATGCAATGCTGTTGGGTTTCTCTTTCTTGACTTAATATAAAGTCAGAAGGAGGACTCAGCATTCGTGATGTCAGGGCTAATCCTACCTCCTGGACATCCAACCACAAAGAATTGAAAATTGCAGCACATTTAAAGAGAAAAAGTGCAAATAAAAAATAATAGACAAATCTAACAGACATAACATAGAAATATAAAAATAATAATTCAAAATTTACAAAAACAAACATAAAAAAGAAAAGAAATACAAGCAAGAAAAAAGCATTGAAATCAACACAAAAAAAGTTACAAGTTAAGTTCAAAACTTTACCATTTACGACTAACTGCACAGGTAATCCAGCCACTGAACTACAGTATTTACAGCATAACTACTTAGAAAATGTATGAAATCTGGACTCTGTGTTACTTTAATACTTACAAAATAATGGTATCAGTGAGTAAACATACAGTCCATTCATTCATTTCATTCTCCATTGCGTATCCAAAGCTGGGTCATTAGGGCAACAGTTTTAGCAGTGAGGACCATATGCCTTTATCCCCAGCCACACATGCCAACTCATACTGTGCGATCAAAAGGTGTTTCCAGGCCATCTGGGAGATAGAATCCTCCCAGTGAGCCATCAATGTCTACGCTTCTCACTCTATTTCTAAAGTAGACTCCCGTCACCCTGCACAGAAAGCTCATTTTGGCTGCTTGTACTCACAATATCATTCTATCAGTCATTACCTAAAGCACACGACCAGAGGTGAGGGTGAAGACAAAGATCAACTGGTAAATCACTTTCTGACGCAGCTCCTTCTTCACCACTATAAATTGGTGTACTGACAGAATTGAGAGTCCACCCCTGTGCAACCTTTAGCCGAACAGAGGTAGTCCTCTTGTTCTCTAGGAAAAAAATCCTTTTCCTCCAAGCAACTCCAGAAAAAAGGAGAATCCAGCCTCTTTCAAGAGGTTTGGTCCCAGAACCAAGCGAGTGGGTGGACATGAAACCAACTATATCTAGTTGTTTGCTTTTTGCCTCACCCACCAACTCCAGTTCCTTAAGAATAGGTTTGTGTGTCTGGGTTCCAGTCCACCAAGGCCTCAGCTTTCTATGTCACACTGCACCCAGATTCTATTCCTCCTGTAGGTGTTGGGCCCACAGGTGGCACACAAGTACATACAAGTCCAAAACTGAGGGGTTCCAAAACTGAGATTGTAGCACAAATTATGTTATTTAAAATTGAACATACATGAATTTCAGGCTGGGACAACCACAAATAACAAAATTTTTAGAACTGTTTACAGGAAATCAGCAGTAAAGTCAGCACTGGGCTAAGAAACTCCTGGGATCATCTTTAAAAGCTCATGTAATGGCCTTGGGTGTTTCTACAATCACAAACCCCTGCCTTTGGTTAAAGGGGCAGGCAATCCTGCCCTGCAAAATTAGGGGCACACAGAAATATAGTAGACAAGTCTTTCTGCTGTCACCTAATGACATGATTTGAGATTAAACTGGCGGCCAAGGGGGCTCCACACACACTACTGGGATTAGTACTGACCTGTTACAATAGGCAATGATATACCAGTGTACTGACAACCTATCCTGCACTATGACTGTGTCACTGCACTTAAAATCACTGCTGTGCATTTGTTTTACACTGTATTCTGCAATGCATACTTTGTCTTTAAAAAAGATAATCATTATTTCTATAATGTCTCTCACAGGAGTGGGATGAGTCTTTTACAGGGACCATTTTAGGGGTGCACTGGGGTAACAGTGGAATGGAATGGTAAATTACACAGTTTCCACTTCCCTGTCTAAAATGGAAGAACACCACATGGAACAGGACTGGTGTCACTTGCACACTACCTCTAGCTTCTGCCCAGGATCTCGGCCATTTAACCCAGATCCTGGGCAGAAAACACTCTTAGAAGCTGATATTTTTACCTAAAACCTGTTGAAGGTGACACACTTCAGTGCTTTTACCCATCTACTTAAAATATCTTTGGAGGAACTAGGCTGTCATTAAATGGAGTCTACTGACAGGATGCTGAAATGTTTTTCATCTTTTGTTCCATTGCATTTTACGACATTATATCTGAAACATGAAAAGATTCTGTATTTGAATTTCCATAAACTTTCAGTCTTCTAGAGTTAGAGAAGATTTCAGTGTTAGGTACTTGTCCCTGTACATGCTCAAATTTGGTTTAAGCTACACTAGACTGAAAATGTGCATTCATTGTGATAATGATGAGTTAAAGGAGAAAAAATGGCAGAGGGATGTTTGGTGAAAAATCTCCCAGGAAGTCTGAAATACAATGCTTATAACACAATGTGTAGGTTTTTGAGCAAAGACAAAATTATGGCTGCATCTTTTCTGTTTTCTTCTTGTTCAAGGTGGTTTCTTCTAGCACAACAGAAAGGCATAATGTTAAATGGACTGAGTATTCAAAATCAGCGTCAAGTGGACAATGTGCCTTAAGATGGATGAGCCTTCCTGTCAGAGGATTTGTATATTCAAGGCGTTTACGAAAGGTGGTGTCTAATTCCGGACTGTTGCTTGAGAGCGACGGAACTCTGAACCAGACCTGATTACTTACAGTAAAACTTTGCCTTATTATACTTTACTTTGTATGCCCCACTGTGCAGTTTCTGCTTAAAGTTTTTTTGTTAATTAAATGGGGTGACCCGGCTGGTGCCCCAACATTTATCTGGATCCAGTGTCATACCTCACACGACCATGATAGATAGATAGATAGATAGATAGATAGATAGATAGATAGATAGATAGATAGATAGATAGATAGATAGATAGATAGATATGAAAACCGTAAGATGATAGCTAGATTCATGAAACATTTTCAAACAATGTTTGCTAGACAGTGTGGTCAAACATATGCATACACTGGTCAAACATTACTTTAGATAAGGCCTTATACCAGTGCCATGACTGGTACTACAAGGCCTTGTATTTGTTGCCATCACTTATTTGAAATGTATTAGTCTCTTGTCTATACGTCTCTTCATAGTAAACTTTATCATAATAAAAAGAACAAGACAATTCTTAATTGAGTGAAAGATAATACATACTGTAAATAAACTGCAAATCAAGACAATTGCAGAGCACTTCAAAGAAATTTTTTGCTGTTTAGCTGTATGTGCAAAATACAGTATGTGTTAGCTGTACAGTACGTGTTGTTCTAAATAAGCAATTTTAATTATCCAAAGATGCAAATTAAGAACCTGTTAACACTTGTAAATTACAACATGTCATGAAAAATATGCATAATATGTCATGCTTCCAAAGATTCTAAGTCATCACAACAGGCCTGGGTCTGCTCTTTCTTCTCCATTCTTGGCTCATTCTACCCAGAATACTTGATACGTGTTTTCTTTTTATATGCTCATTGTGAGCCGTATGTGTGAAGTAGTCATTTTGTTAAAGCATGTGGTATATTGTGTTCTCTTTTCAGAAATGACTGGATGAGGGCCATGACTCATTTAGCAACTAACTCAGCAGCTGACCATTTTTGATCCAGTACTAGGACATACAGCTGTTTTTCCAGTGCAGGAATATATTTAGAACTTTACAACTAAATATATATATATATATGTATACATATAATATACTGTACTGTATGCTGGCCGTAATATATATATATATATATATATATATATATATATATATATATATATATATATATATATATATATATATATATAGTGGCCTGCAGGTGGTGTAGCAGCTTCTCCAAACCTGATACAGACAGACAGACACACAAGCTCGGAGGCACAACACAGGTTTTATTCTGCTGTGGGAAAGTAAAGCAGTCAGCATTTTCCTTTCTCCTTCATTCTTCCTCTCTCTGTCCTTCCGCCTCCACTCCTCCTCCAGCAAGTTTCATCCCCCTTCCTCTGGATCCCAAAGCGGTGGCAGCAGGATTATTTTATCCTGCACACGGGAGTACTTCCAGTGGCCTGATAGTGTGGTCTGAAAGCAATGCAAAGTAGGACATTACAATCCTTGCAGCACTCCCTGAAACCAACAGGGCTGTATTGAAATCCCATGAAGTCCTGTGAGAATCTGAGGCAGTGCTGCAACCCAAGGATGCTGCCATCTAGTGGTCTGGGGAAGATAATAACCCGTGCATGTTCTCTTTTATGGTTCGTTCTTTATGGAAGCGTCCTGGCCAGATAAGGGCCCTGGCTGTCCTCCACATGGCCCCTCCACAGCTGAATCATATTAATAAGGCAGCATTGTGCCATAGTAGTTAGCACTACTTCCTCACAGGTACAGCATTGAGGTTTTGATTCCGTTTCCAGTTATCATCTATGTGATGTTACAGCCTGTGTGTGCTTTCCTCTGGGTACTCAGGTTTGCATCCCACATCCACAAAAATGTGTGGATTGGAGTTAAACGATGATTTTAAAATAGCATTCTGTTGGTGTCTGCATGAGGTGGACAAGCAATGGACTGATGCTATGTGGGATTTTTCTTGTATTTTAAATTCTGGCAATAAGTAATAACTAAAAATGAACAGGCACCTTCTCAATAAAAAACCTACCTACCTATAGATGCTTATATAAAATGTAAAAATACAGAAGCATTTTGAGTTATTCTATCAAGGAGGTCAATCATGTTGGCGCATACTGTAACATGGCTGGTGCAGAAACAGTGTACCTGGCTGAATTCATCATTCACAAATATGGAGAGTCTTAAGTAGGCAGATTGTAGTCAACCTGTAAATGTCCACAGCAGAGCAAATCAAGGGAATGAAGCATTGATTTAAGACAACTGAACCACATAGGTCAAAGCCCAAAGAATTCTCAGTTATTATATTTAAAAAAGGCATAAACAGGACTGGTGAGCAATGCACATTATTATCACTAAGACTCCTCTTTCGCTTAAAAAGTGAAAGTATTTTATCTGGAGAAATGAACTTGTAAACTTGTTAAGTTGTGAAAAGAAAAACAAAACTATTGATAATTGTGACCTCTTTCTTCTGGGTAGTGTTGTTGCCTCATTGATCTAGAGTCCTCGGTTTGATCCTGATTATACTACTTGTGTTTTCTTTCTGAATATCCTGGTGTACTTCTACATTTAATTCAGTCTGAGTGGAGACTCTACCATGGGTTTATAAGGGTGCCTTGCTATGTACAGGCACCTCTCTAGGGCTGGTTCCTGCCTTGTGCCTGACACTGCTCCAATGAACTTCTAATAATTTTTTTCTTTTATTAGTTAGTTTAAAATCTCCCCAACCCCACCACCCAATGAGGGTGGCCTACACATTTTTGTGAATTTTGACCATTATCTCATTGCCTAGAATAAAAAAAGCAAGGCAAGTGTGAAGGGGCCAGCTAGATGGATCCTGGGAACTACTACAACAGAAAATCACGCAGGTTAAGTCAGGTTGGTTCAACAGCCTTTGACTTCACTATGCTATATTAAGACATCTGCAACACTTGAACATGACACCCAGGCATTACTTTTTTATTTTTAAATATTATTGTGTTAATGCAGCAAATTAATATACAACTTTTATAAATTTCTTTAGTCTTTTTTATTATTACTTTTACACAATATACTCAAGCAAATACACGCCTGAAATAAATTCATTTTGACAGGGCTGATATCCCCCAACAGTGCACTTGTGCCTTCACTTTGGAAGAAAACAACCCCCACCCTGCCAAGTTCTCCATGCATTACCCTCTTGGGCTTCTTCAGCACATTTCCTCAAGTCCTCATTACTGTAACAACTGGCAGACCTTACCCAAGCAGAGGAAGCAGCTGCATACAAGGAGATTCTAAAAACTCGCCGAGACATCCCTATGCTATCCAATCCATACCTTTAAAAAGCTGTCATGTGCTTCTTGGAAACAAAGTCTACACTGGCCTTCACTCCTCAGAGAAACTGACCTGCTTCCAGCTGAACGACAGTTTGATTGAGATGTGCTTACCTGAAATGGCACATCCACAGGCATTCAGTGATATAGCACGTGCTTTTTTGGCAAATTGGCCTTTGATTGTCTACAATCCAGCATTATTGTGTTTGACAGCTGCTGCTGCTAAAACGACTTGGATGCCTAACCACCAATTTCTACAATTCAAAATGAAAATGATCTTGAGCATGACAAGTAATTAAAGTTATCCTTTACAAATGTGCACCTGTGTCCCACTTTGATTTAATTTTAATAGACAGATGCTGGATATTCAACATGTCCTTGACGTCGCTGCTCTAAGTGCAAGTATTGATTTATCTTTGTTGCTCTTAAGCTACACAGTCATATTATTTAAGAGGAGAAATCGTTTTGTACCAGCAGCTACCGTGTACAGTATTGTTGGACTTTTTCTGATTTACTGTGTTACAATATACAACACAATTTAATAAACTGGGTTTTTTATTCTACAAATCCTTAAATATCAGATGAGTACTAACATTTCCTTTTCTAGAAGGTCAGAAAGAAGTGTTGGCCATCCTTATGCTGTTCAGGCTTCTTTTATTATTTGTTTTTTACATATTGCAGGAGGTTAGGTCAAGAAAATGCCAAGAAATGAAGAACTGGTCAGTCTATCTTCTCTCTTTTGTTCAGTCTGAACTGCACCCTTTATAGCTGAAAATCTGGTAAAAACTCATGATAAAAGAATAGAAGAAACTATGAGGGTGTTTGTAACATGGAGATTCTCATTTTCTTCATTCGTAATGCTTTTTCTTTTATCAGATTTGAGAAAATTGTCTCCTGGGAGTCTAAACATGATCTGCAGGCTTGGAGCTGTTCTCTTGCAAGAGGTTCCATATAGTTAACAGCCCAATCATTTTGTGGAAACACTGCAATGCTAATGCTAGTCTTTAAAATCATCACCATTAACCTCCATGTTTCACCTTCTGTTAAACCCCCAGCAAGCCTAGAAGGAACTGGAGGTGAACTAAACAACAAGGAGACAGCTGGATCAAGGGGAAAAAAGGGTCAGTACATTTGTGGAAGCAAACTACAGCACAGACAGCTGGCAAAAACGAAACTGAAATCATATAGGAGTACAAGAAAATCAAAAGACAAGTAACTTAGCAATAAATGACTGAATAAATTAAGTGACTGGAGACAAAGGGCTGAAATTGAATTAATTCATGTCAGAGTAATGCCGAAGCTCTCATACAGGAGAGCAAGAAACATCATCTGCAAAAGGGGGAAAAGGGGTGTGGCTTTGGGGAAAACGAGAGCATCATACATGGCAAACTTTATAATCAGCAATTTTGGATTAATTTTCCTGGAATACACAAATTCAAATATTTAGTAATCCTAGCCCTGTGATCTTCGCAATCTTCACAAATGAAATATACTCATAACTCATAACTAGTGTGACTGGCACCATAAAAGACCAGTTAAAAATGTGATCAATATTTAAAAAATGAGGTGTGCAATGATCTAAACAATTATCATTAATGGTTAAAACAAGACTGCGGTGGGCTGGCGCCTTGCCCGGGGTTTGTTTCCTGCCTTGCGCCCTGTGTTGGCTGGGATTGGCTCCAGCAGACCCCCGTGACCCTGTAGTTAGGGTATAGCGAGTTGGATAAGGATGGATGGTTAAAACAAGACTAAATTCACATTTGAAATTATGAAGGTAGATGATGGCATAATTTCAAAGTGCTTCATTATTTTTTAAAAAGCAGCATAGGTTTTTAAATGCATTCTTGTTTAAATCTTTTAGCTCTGTCTTTCGGTCTAGTCTTAACAGTTTGTGCTCTTGGATTCTACTATAGTTTAACTGTTGTTCTGAAATAATCACTGAATTTTGGAGATTTCTCTGTAGTGTTTGCATTGCCCTTTGTAGATCAACATTTATTATTCAACATTTTTGCTTATTTACTACACTTAAGAGCTTTTTTATCCTTTCATTTGTTATTATTTAGTTTCCTGCTTAATTATAATTATTTAGTGGCCAATTCTTTATCTTATAAATGTACACTTTATTTCTGTTATTTTTAATTATTTGTGAATGTTCAGATAGGAATAGGCACTTTGTGGGTGGTCAATCCTGATATTAACCTTTTGGACAAGTCTCTGTCTCCCATAATTGCAGTACAGAAGGTTCTGGAAGAATATTGTCTGTGGGTGGTTCAAAAATACTTGTAAAAGTCAGGATAAAGTCAATAAAAATGAGCAAGCAATAACATTGGTCAGCTAATGTCTCTCCTTCTTTAACATAATTAAAAGATTCAGAGAAATATAGAAAAAAGGAAATGTGTAGGCACAATTTTGGAAAAGTCACATGTGTTTTTTGGTAAAAAAACAAGACAATGAGAAGAACCTTCTTCAGTAAATTCAATGACATGTGGCTGTTAGGAGACTTCTTGCTCTTCATACCTAAAACACACTCTTACGACCAAGTCTCCAGTTAAAAAAAAGACTTTATTCTATCAGTTCCTTTCACAAGCGGCTTTTTGTTCACAAAATAGTTATTCTTCCTCCTGCTCTAATCCAGGCTCATTCTAAACCAGCAGAAGACAGATCTGGGAGTACTTCTGGCACGTCACAAGCATACATCAGAGGAATATCCAGGTCAAATGGAAGAAGGCAGGGAAACTGCCCCATAAAAGCTCTGTCCAGTGGCTGCAGAGGTCTCTGAAAAAGCTGCTCCCTGTATCTACAAGTCCAAAGCTTCCCTGCACGAATCCAATTTTGATCAATGCCTCTCTGTGCACTGGAGGAAAATATTGATTTGGAAAGCAATCGTCCACTGCCAATCCAATACACAGGTACTGGCACCTCGTCTGGGAGGGGATACCATTAACCAACTCTGCTGGGTTGCCAGTCTATTTCCATCCTCCTTTATAATGACAAGTAAGCCCGCGATTCGCTAGCAAATCGGAAATCCAAGAATGGCAATCAGTTTCTGTTCTGTCCGATATCTGGATGGATGACATATCATGGAGGGTGGGTGCGTCTGGGGAAATGTCATTTAATTCAATACGCATATCTGTACTAAAGCTGTTTCGTTTTGTGGAGACGTGATTCTGTTGCCTTTGCTGACACCGACTGCTGGGATCTATACTACTGGCACAGTGGATTAGAGCAAGTGTAGTGAACAGGTTGTGTTATTTGGGCTCCACCTACTGACTCTGGGAAGCCGCTGCGTTTGACTCTGGGGCGTGCGCCACGGCGCAATATGCGCCTCAGTGGGAATCCGCTGCGTGATGAAATATCATGGAAGGTATATGCGGTGGTGTGGGCGGTTGCGTCCGGGCAGCTGTACAACCTGGCGTGCACACTTTACCTCTGGCGTAGTTCACAGGTCGCAGGCATGGTAAAGTTTCCATGTAATTCACTAACCCCATTTGAACTAAAGCGGTTTCTTTGTGTGGCCGCCTTCGTTCTTTGTTTGTATCCATGACTGTACAGGTTGTGTTGTTTGGGCGCTCACAGGTTGTGTTGTCTGGGCGCCACCTACTGACTCTGGGAAGCCGCCGCGTTTTGGGAAGCCGCTGTGCTTGACTCTGGGGCGGGCGCCACGGTGCAGCACGTTGTGTTATTTGGGCGCCACCTACTGACTCTGGGAAGCCGCTGCGTTTGACTCTGGGGCGGGCGCCGCTGTGTTTTGGGAAGCCGCTGCGTTTGACTCTGGACTCTGGGGCGGGTGCCAAGGCCGCAGCGCGCATGCGTGCATTTGACTCTGGACTCTGGGGCGGGCGCCAAGGCCGCAGTGCGCATGCGCCTCGGTGCGTCCGCCGTGCATAAATTAACTGTGGTTTAGTAAGATAGATTATCACACAAGCTTTCATTATCACGATAACATTAAAGATTAGAAAAATGTTGCTTAGATTTAAATTAGGTCACTTCTCTAGAAAAACAAGAATATAACTTATTCTTATATATAAGAATTTAATTCTGTGCAACACCTTCATGTACCTTTATGCAGTTAACACTGTATTTTCTTAAATGTGGAAAATCAAGTTCATTTGCAAAGCTTTCCTCCAATGAAAAAGGAGATGCAAAAACAGATCTACACAAGAAAAAAAAGTTATCACACACAGCCTTGCCAAAATGAATCCTTTTTATCACAGCACCCACCTATCCTGCCAACCACACCATTTTGAAAATGAACATTTATTTTCTGCCACAGCAGCTATAAAATTACTCTGTACAGGCAACAATTGAAAATGACAGGATCTGATCATTAACATGTCAATTATTTATTTGTTTGCATAAAGAGTGATGGTTTTATTAACAATCTAAAACTCATCAAGAGGTGAAGAGAGTTGCTAGCATTCAACAGGACAGCTCTGAAAACAATAATAAAACACACAGAATATGACCACGCTGGTTCACCTTTCAATGACCCCCTTACTATTGAAAACAAGACAAAGTAAATCACAATCATAGCTATAATATAATCATTTACTATCCTATTTTTTCTGAAAAGAAACATGCATGCCACTTAAATATTACACATGAACATAAGCAACAAAGCAGCATCAGTATTCAGGTATATTTTAGCAATCAGGTGTAGCAGAATTAGAAAAAGACCTGGCATGTGGTAGAAAAAACACTCCCTAAACCATCACACTATCAGAATGCATTCTGGCTTAATTTCCTCATTCTATTTCATAATGTTCTAATGATAGCATTCCTGTGGTTAGCAGGAAGCTACCTCAACATTTCTGAGCTCTGAATTCAAATTTCATATCGGACTGTTCTTTGCAGAGTTTGCAGATTCTCTTTATGACTGTGTTGTTTTGCTGTTACTACAGTTTTCTTTCCACATTTCAAGAAATGCAAATTAGATCGACTGGTGTATCCAATTTGTCCTAGTGCTAGTAGCTATGGGTGAATGTGCTCCTAGGCTCTAGGATGGACCTGTCAGAACCTGCATTGAATTGTTTTGCATTGCTCTTGGATGGTGCTCTGCATCAACATTCACTGTACTTTTTGATCACACCTCATATTTCATACAAAGGAGATAATTCCCTTACTGATGAGAAAAGGTGTATGATTTTTTTTAGGTACTGGTAAACTCTGGTCTTTTCAGAGTTTTCGCCTTGACCTACCCCTGAGGAGTGGCTGAAAGTGATCATGAGAGAAAGTTTAAAATCGTGTCTTATCTTACCTAATGTTCAGTTTAACAACTGAGCAGGAAAAGATTAAACTACAGAATGAATTGCTGTGAAGCTAGAATATCTTGGCTTGCAACTGTAAGGACATCTAGCATTGCTTAGTTTTTTTATATGTCCACATATTCACTAACTACATTTAAGAACACACTGATAATTTGGTATCAGTGACATTACTTCAAACCAGAGTGGTTATTATACACCAGGAATAATGTATTAACAGGATATTTTATATTCAAAAAATGAGCCACAAGGTTTCAAAATCATCAGACATTTGTTATAAACGTATTTGGATATTTGGGAGAACACTGTTATAAATACACAGTAACTCCTCATAAAGACATTTATTTAATTACACACAAATGAAATATTTTATACTATAAACAACATTAGTCAATTTCTTATCCATCCTCGTTTATCTACTACAAAGACTTTATTACAAAGAGGGACTTCTGATAAAGGAATTATGTCGAAACCAGTGCTTCCACAACAAAACATTCATATATAATATGAAAAGATCTGCTGGGAAAAGATCTCTCAAAGAATCTCTCAGGCAATGGCTGAAAATCAGCCTTAGATAGAGTACTCTTTCTCATTGTTATTCAGACACAGATTCATTTAGTACAGAATCGTATATTTAATCCACCTCTCTCAACTTTAACTGATAAAAATATATGCTTAATTAGAGCTCACCTGTGAGAGATGCCTTCATGCTCCCAATATTCTTCATCATAAGATCTGACTATGTCCTTGACATGTACTCTGCTGGCTTTTGAATTTTCACCTGACGGGATTTCTGATTCTCATATAACAGTTACAGATGGAAAACTATTGAGCTATGTGCACTTCAGAATGGTTCCTTCACTACACTAAAAATAACTCATTTTCTGCAACTACAACATTACAAATATGACAAAGAAATATTGTACTCTTTTACTTAAAAAAAATTAATTCACTAAGCAATTATCTACTTTCACGTTCTTCAGTTTATTATCCTTTATTAACACTGTCTATGACATGCACTCCTTTTTGCCAGGGAAACAGAACTCAAATAAGATAAATTAGCCAAGATTAATTCAGTCGTAGTTCAGAAAACTACTTCAGTTAGACAGGGCACCTCATTTGAACACTAAACAGATACAAACACAACAGTAATCTCAGAATCAATCTCATGCTTTCCCTCAACCCACAGGAGAAGCACTCCCACTTGCATCACGACTTTATTGAGTAATTTCTCTGGTACTTTCATAATCTCTTTCACTCTCCTGCTAGGCACTCTGCCAGTTGGGGTGTTCATTATGTCCATGTCACGATCCCAAGCCTTCAATGCAAATGTGTTTCATTTACTGACAGACACCCTCAGTCCGGCTGCCACTTGTTTCTTTGGATAGTGTGTTTTTCTAAACGATTTTATTTTGTTTAAGAAAAGTCTCCTTCACACATGGCATTAGCATGTTTAGAATTGTGATTTGATCTAAATATAATTTAGTCAGATATGCCAATAAAATATTTCTCCAACATCCATGTCATGTCCAGAAAGAAATCAAATGTCACCTTCCCCACTTAAAATATAAATGATCTTCAGTCTATATGGTTGTTGTATGTGGATATAAACCTTGTTTGCAAATACACTTGTCTTACATGAGTGGTATCTGTTTCTGTTTACAGTAATCCCTCGCTACTTCGCGGTTCACTTTTCGTGGATTCACGACTTCGCGGATTTTATATGTAAGCATATCTAAATATATAACGCGGATTTTTCGCTGCTTCGCGGGTTTCTGCGGACAATGGGTCTTTTTACTTCTGGTATTTGCTTCCTCAGTTGGTTTGCCCAGTTGATTTCATACAACAGATGCTATTGGCGGATGGCTAAGAAGCTACCCAATCAGAGCACGCAGTTAAGTTCCTGTGTGCTGCTGATTGGCTTAGCGACGGAGTGCTGCATTAACCAGGAAGTCTCATCTCACTCATTCAGCATTAACGTGCTCTTGCTACTGCATTCAGGGGATTATCACCTTCATCGTCATCATTTTTACTGCGCAGCATATTCATCACCATCATCACGTCATATATAGCTATGTGTACTTCGCTATACAGTAAGTGTAAACTTATCTATCGATTTCATATTGCTTAGCAGTTGTCTCTGTTATTAATAGAGTAAAGGGTGGGTTGTAAACAATACAGGGAGGGTTTAAAAACATCCAAATACACGTTAAAAAATTAAATAAATATGGTGTCCCTACTTCGCGGAAATTCAGTTATCGCGGTTGGCCTTGGAACCTATCTCCCGCGATAAGTGAGGGATTACTGTACCTTCAAAAATGGTCTGAGTGATCTACCTGGTTTCTAGTGTGGCCCAATGCTGTTCAAAACTTTGGCCCTCAAGTGCAATGTGTAAAAACTAAACACCAAAAATGTACATTCAACATGTAAAAAAAAATCATCATTCCTTCTAAATGAAAAAAGACAAACAAAAATAGAAAAGTCCAAGAAATGAGAGAAACTCGAAGGTCAAAAATAAAATAAGGTCTAAACCAAAAGACTAATTCTATCAAAAATACCAAAACCCAGTAAGTAAATGAAATTCTTGGTCATTAAAGCAGGCATACTGACTCCGTAAAGGGATTTGTTGGTTAACTAAACGCAAAGAAAATGTTTTACTCACAAATCCAAAAATTATCTACAGCACGCTTCACACCACCATTTTTCTTTATAACAGCAGGAACAAATATCACAGTGATGTCCTGCTGCTGATCACCTGACTAGCAACTGACCATGACAAGGTCGCTGTGGCCATTGTGATGGACGGCCTAACAACTTATCCTGGCCGACACATCCAAGACGCTAGATGGCGTCTTTCCTGCAGCATGGAGAGGCCCCGAATTCCCGCAGGGCACCATGGAAGATGGAGTTTGGCTTCACAGCCCTGCTGAGTGCCGCGGGTACCATCATGGGACGCTGCAGGGAGACGCAGGGATTTCTATTTTCTCGGTAGCCCGGAAGTACTCCCCAGTCACAAGGATGGAGAAATTGAAGTACTTCTGGGCTAAAGAAAAACACAAGTCTTCGTCTGACCCGGAAGTGCTATGGAATCACATGGACAGAAGAACAGGAGCACTTCCAGGTCAAGGACTATTTAAAGGACTGGTTGAAACCCAGCAAGCAGAGCCGGAGTTGGGAGGGAGTGTGATGGAGCTGTTGGGAGGAGAGGAGGATTTAGTATTTGTGATTATTGATTTGTTAATTGTGATGAGTGTGGTGCTTGGTACACTGTATTTAAGAAAATAATTAAAAATCAACTTCTGGGTGATTTTAGCAAGTGTCCGGCATACTGTCTGTTGGGAAAAAAGGTGGGCAATAGCACCACCAAGCGTCCATTATTTACACCATGTAAAAGAACAACATAAATGGTGGCACCCACAATCAAAACACAAATATAAAATAACAATATAAGATAATAAAAATGATAAAATTAAGATAAAATTAGACAACCATCTATTCATTTCAAAAACTCAGAACCATAACATGCCTCATTAGGAGAGTTTTTAGATACTCTTGACAATGTCATCTTTGCATTTAGATTGGGTACTTGCCTTTAACACTAGGATATTCAAGTGGTTAAAATTTAGATTATTTACAATTACATTCTTATTGTAGTGACACTTTGTGTGGATAGAAGAGAAAGAAGAACAATGTTGATTGTCAAAAAAAAGTCAACTTTGCACCTACTGCATATGTAGTACCATATTTGTTAAAGTTACAACTCTAGTTCTACCAAACTGTGAAAACTTACCCAGGACTAAAAGTATCTTATAGGAATTCCAGATTCTACATCACAAGATGAGTTCTGAAGGACTGGTATTTGTTGGCATAGTCATTCAAAACTGTTGAAATTGTACTCAGGCATGTGATTGTGATGAACTCCACAAATGCTGCTTCTGTGACACTGTATAACCAAGTGTAGAAATTGGCCAATTTTCTTCACTAGAGTCATACATGTTCTCTCCTCTAAATATTGAATAAAACCAGCTCAGGTGTGCAGCCAACTGCACTTCCTCACTGAATCACCATAGGCATGATTCCAATACATGAATTGTTAAAATTAAAGTCTGCTGTTATACTCCTCTGACACTGTTGATTGTAGAGGTTCAAATTCTGTCACCATCAAGAATTATTGTTTTTTGCCCAGAATATATTACGCTTTAGAAGCATTACGTGGGACTTTTCTTTACAATTTAACAGACTTAAGACACAGGATTTCTTCCAAATTTACCAAGTGAGGGAGACAGGGCAAAAAAGCATGTTTAACTGGCTGAGGGTTAATTCATTTTAAATACCAGTGGTATATACAATGCAATAATATTTCAATATCTAATCTATTTTTGAAGGGCTTCTCCTGAATAATAGTGTCTATTTACTAATACAGTATTATCATTAAAATATTATCATTGATTGTTTGACTGGAGCACAGCTAAAGCTACAGCGAACAAAACGAGATCTTACACAGCAGACGCTATTTTAGTTTTGCGGGCTGCTATTCAATGGGTCTGTGACAATAACAAGAAAGTCAAGAATGGGTCATTTTCCAACAGTCTCATGAATGTTATGATTTAGCTTAGTCTTGAAAAAGAATCAAATACACAATAAACAGATGCCTGCTTTTTTGATTTTTTTTAAGTGAACAAAAAAAAAAAAAACTTGATTGGGTAAGGATTATGGTTAGAGTTCTTACCTTGTATGCAACCAAATATTTTCTTCAAACCAAAATATCTAAACAGTAAAATAAGTAAGCTTATCAAAGGAGGTCTATGTAGCTTTCCACTGAAGTCACTGTTACAAAATACTGGATTACAAAAACAAATTAACTAAAAAATGATGAAAAAACAAAGAAATTGCAAAAAACAACATATAAACTGCATGTAAATTTGCTCAAATTCACAAGAAAGCACAAATATTTTTCATCCTTTTCCTAAAAAGGGGAAGCCACATAACTGAACTGAATCAACAGCACTTGATCATCTCCACATTGAAATAATATTCAAAACCCCAGCTGATACAGAAGAAAAATGTACCTATCTGTTCATTTATAAATACAGCGTCATTTAATAAGGGTCTGAGGAAAAAGAATGAATGTTTTTGCTGTAAAATATTTTTTTTCTGTTAAGCAAGAATCTCATGACAATTTTCAAACAGAAAAACGTATACAGCAAAGACATCTCTGTGTATCAAACAATCTGGTCATTGCTTCACTTGCATTAAAATCATCCAGTTATAAAATTTTCTTTGCTTATGCTTGTAACTGTCTCGTTTTGTTTGTACATATTTAGATTCTAGATATTCCCAGAATATCTTTGAGGTCTCAAAATGCTGGACTGAATTTCTTAAAATATGTGGCTTTAGCTCTGCTCACACATACAACTGACTCAAGAATTGCTGGAATAACTGTATGTGAGAATTGGGCTAATGAGAGTAAAATAAAGAGAAAAATAAAGAGAGTTAATAAAGAATGCTTTATTAACTCCTCTAAAATGATCATTTACCCACTGATAACATGTTTTATCTTCAATGAGCTTTACCGGATAGTCAAATCCTAACTTAGAGTTTACAATGACTTTCTTTAGTACATATTTAAGGACATGGGGGAAACGGGAATATATACTGTAGATGAAAAACCATGCAGACAAAGAAAACCAAGCTACACAGGCTGTGACATCCTTATCATGCTGATGGGGCAAAACAAGAAGGCAAGGCAAAATAACAGATTTCTACCATATATGCAAGCAGATATTTTAGCCCACCAATACATAATAAGCGATACACCTGTTTTTTCAAAGATGATAAATCTTGGACCACCTGCATGCTCCACTACACTGTACAAAATGGTTCCACAACTCATCCCACTTTGTCACCCCAGGAAATCACAGCATCTGCAGGCTAGAGAATTTGTCCTCATATACCTGTGCAAGATGGCTATTAGTCAGATGTGCCACCTGCCTCTTCTCCCTGAATCTACTAGCAAACACACATATATAATGATGTATTATGACAGACTGGGGCTCAGTCTAGCGCTGGGAAAGACGTTGGCTCCTTTTATTCTTGAAATGTAGAAGCATGTTACAAAAAGGATTGATAGATATGATGATTACTTATAAAATACAAATACCCTGGTAAGCCTGACTAGGAAAAATCTAGCACAGAAAATGTATGGATATGCTTAAATATCATTTTAAAAAAGGAAAACATGATCTTGGATATGGACATTGATGTTACTTTTGGACATTAGATACATATTCTTAAGTATACATACTGTATATTTATTCCTGCTAACACATATATCACCTTTTAGGCTTGTCTCTTTCTCCATTTTGAGACTTTTCTGAATTTCAATATGAAAATAAGGCAATACCAGAATTTACCATCAATAAACAACAATAAGGGGGTTGGCATGGTGGCGCAGTGGTAGCACTGCTGACACGCAGTAAGGAGACCTGGGTTCACTTCCCATGTTCTCCCCGTGTCTGCATGGGTTTCCTCCAGGTGTTCAGGTTTCCTCCCATAGTCCAAAGACATGCAGGTTATGTGGATTGGCCATTCTAAATTGTCCCTAGTGTGTGCTTGGTGTGTGGGTGTGTGTGTATCCTGCGGTGGGCTGGCGCCCTGCCCGGGATTTGTTCCTGCCTTGCGCCCTCTGCTGGCTGGAATTGGCTCCAGCAGACCCCCATGACCCTGTGTTGAATATAGCAGGTTGGATAATGACTGACTGACTAAATAATGATAAGCTTTAATGCAATCCTTTAACAAAAGTGCAGTGTATCTTATAGTGGGTCCACCAGCTCTGTAACTTTCTGTTCAGAAATGTACCAAATAAGTCCAGAAGCCATTTTCATGAAGCAGCTCCACCTAAACGGTTCTCCTACAATTCAAAGCATTCCTCATAATGTATTGTCTGCATCTACAATAGACTGAGCTTCACAAAGAAACATCAGAAAGTGCTGTGTTTTTTGTTAAATTGACATACTGTATAGCTAACCACTGAAATATCAGACACTGCAGTACAGCCAGGTGTTTTTTAACCTTTTACATAGATCAGATTGAACTGTTACATAAATGAAGAGGAGGCAACAGGTGTGTTTTGGTAAACAACGTACAGTGCACCACGCACAGATGTTAAAATCATCTCAATAAACGCTCACCTGATCTGGAATATGTAATCAAATGTGTTCATTTTTATCTTCCAAAGGAGTGCTCAGGTGTTCTTCAGGTCAGAATTAAATTCCTCCAACCCCAACAATGCACTCAACAATGTGTATATTATTATTATTACTGAATATGAATGTTTACATCATGAGGGATTATTTAATGTGGCTGGGCACTTCAATGAAACAAACTCAAAGAATGGTTTCCCTAACTATCATAAGCATGCTGCCTTCCAATGAGGGGTGCAGATACTCTGGATCACTGCTACACCTCAATTAAAAGATGCCTACCGCCCACTACCACTCCCCCACCTCAGATGGTCCATAGATCTCTCAGTTCTCCTGCTGCCATCTTGGACACACAAAAAAGTGGTTCAGTGTGAGACTAAGAGGTAGAGAAGAAATTTCAAAGCTGCTTTGAAGGCACAAATTGGGTATTGCTTAGATACTCCTCATCAGATCTGGATAAGCATGCAAACACTGTAATATGATTTATCAAAAAATGTGTGGTCCACTATGTGCTTACAAAAACAAGTTGCATATTTCATTACAAGAAAACTGGGCTCAGCAGTGATATGAGAAATTTACTGAAATTATACAGCAATATATTTTAAAACAGCAATATAGCAACGCACAAGAAATGCAGGTATAAGCTCAGGAAACAATCTAAGTGACTAATAGAGATGCTATTTAGCAGCTGTAACAATTCATGTAAACTTTGGGAAGGCCTGGGGATGCTTACAGACTAGAAAATTAAACATTACACAATCTCCTCTGGTTTTCCTCTCCCTGATAAACTTAATGCATTTTACACTCACTTTTGACCACTGCAACAAGCCTGCAGCACCACATGATTCATCCCACTCTATTTCTATGCATGACATTGGTGGAGAGTTAACGTTTATAAGTCATCCAGTCTGGATGGAAGTGCAGGGCATGTTTTAACACCCTGTTGTAATGAGTTAACTGACGGTTTCAGTGACATATTTAAAATTTCACTGAGAGAATCTGTGATCCCTGCATGTTTCAAAAGGACAACAATAACCCATGTACCTAAGAAAACAAAACTGTAATTAATGCCTGAATGACTACAGACTGGAGGTACTCACTCCAGTCATGATGAAGTGATTTGAGAGGCTTGTGCTTTGACACATTAAAGAGAACATTCCAGATAGCCATGATCACCTCCAGTTTGTGCGTCGTCACAACTGATCCACAGAGTATTGCCATATTCCTTGAATTTTGTACCATCCTTGAAAATTTAGATAATAAAAACTGATAAGCCAGAGTCCTGTTTAAAGACCACAGCTCAGTATTTAACACTGTTGTGCTGACCACCACATCCTGTGCAAATGGATTATAGACCTGTTAAGTCTGTTAATTAACATTTGCATACTGGCAGCATCACATACTCTATTCTGAATCTCAGACACTCCACAAGATAGTGTGACAAGTCCCATGTTTGTTCTGTTATGACTGTGTGGCCAATCAAAGCTACAACTCCATAATTAAATTTACTGATGACACCACCATCACAGGCTTGATAACAAACAGCATAAGTTTACCTGCTACAAAAGTGGTACCAGGATAACAATCTCACCCTTAGTGTCAGCAAGAACAATGGAGTGGTCATGGACTTAAGAGAGCTGAAGGCAGACCACACTTCCATCTACACCAGAAGTGGTGTTGTCATCGGGATGATCAGGCTTAAATTTCTTGGAGTGACTATTACTGAAATTGAAGCGGGCATAACACATTTCTACTATTACCAAAAATGTTCCCCAACACCCTTACTACCTCAGACTGAAAAAAGCTCAGCTATCTCCATCTCTTCCCACTGACTTCAACAAGTACGCAGTGGTGTCCTTACTCTTTGGCTGCATAACATCCTGATATATCATCTGTGCGGTTCAAGATTCAAGACTGTAAATAAAGCCATGCAGAAGGTGGTGAAGATGTCGCCTCATATTGAGCAGTCTTCTGTTCAGGATATGTACAAACAATTGCTGCCTTAATAAGGCAAGGAAACAGTACCAGACCTTTGGCACTTATACCAGTTGACTCATGGACAGTTTTATATATATATTTATGTGTTTTTTTTTCTGTGCTTTCTCTTTTGTGTGTATTTGTTGGTATTTGTATTTCTGCCAGTATTCTGAGGAGTACAAATTTCTATGTGCACATAACAATAAACTTGAACTTAACTGCACTTTTTCTAATTGTCTGTTCATGCTGGCCAGAATAGTTTAGTGAACATTTAAGTCAACTTAACATTTTGAGGTAAGACTTTAGTTTCACCTTTTAATAGTCAGTTAATGAAGGAAATGGCCTGATTAGCCAGTAGGAAGCCAATTTATTTCAAGTTATTTAATCATGCAGTAATAGTTTTCTACATAATAAAGTAATGCTAATTTTGGTAGCTCATTTCACAAACATTCATGTGTAAAATTCTAATTGTGTTGGTTCACATCTTCTGTTTATCTTCATAGAGGTTACCAAGAGCTTAACACAACAAGCTACAACACAAATGTGTTATTATCAATGTTTCAGCAGCAGATCTTTAGCGTAATGTTACGGTTGTATGAAACAAGTTGCCAACTGGTGTACTCTGGGTCCCACCTGTTCTATCTAATACTGTATGCGACTGACATTTAGAAACACCACAAAACACTTTACTATTTTTCATAACTCAAATAAACTTTTTCATATAATTCTTTCTTATTTACAACTAACTGTCCCCCACGGTTCTGCCCGCGTAGTAGTGAAACAGGACAAACTTTAAAAATCAGTAAAAAAAAAAAATGATTAAAAATGTAATCATTTGTATTGAGAAGAATTTATATTGATAGCTTTCATATCTGAAGGCCTCTTGATATACAATATTTTTGGTTTTGCTATCAAGGGCGCGAATGTAACTGTGATCTCTTTGCCAAAAATGTAAAAAGTTGACAAGGTATCTCTGGCCAAGCAGAAGGTAGGTACGCTCCAACGACAAACTTTGCCACTGTATCTGATCATGTTCAACTCTGACGGGACAGCATCCCCCGCATGGGGAGAAGAGCATGTGGCCGTGATAGCTCCGCCAGTGAGCAGCTACCCTCTAAAACATACGTAACTTCGATATCTCTCTCAAAAACGTCAAATGTCACTCCTTAACAATCTCTAGATGATAATGTCTGCTGAACAAACAGGTATCGCAAGCTAAGCAGAGGCAAGGCTCAATATTATACTAATATAATTGATTCTTTTATCCAAGGTGACTTACAAAGTCCATGTGTAAAATACTACTGGCCACAGTAGCAAATAAACTGACTTAATCAGGGTCACACACCTTGTAGTTTACAGTGTAGTGTCTGAACAGTATTATGAAAAGTACAAGTAAAAAATCACATCTAACAAAACGTTCAGTACATGAGAGGTTTAGGACAATGAAGTATCTATAGAATGTTTTATTTCACCAGAAAAATGGTGTGAATACAAAGAGTTTAAAACTGTCATAATTTAATAATGTGTTTCATTGGATGTTTAAATGCAAAATACACCAAATTATTTTGATCACTAGCACTTCAGACAAAATTAGAAAAGTTGTTACACTCTCTGGGGGGTAAGAAAAATTCTAATAGGTCCTTGTAATTTCAATTCTTATATACTGTAGTTCATTTCCAGTAACAATGTTACAGCACTACACATATCTAAAAATGTAATATAATACAGTATAGTGTAGTACATATATTTTCAAACCTTTATAATAATAATAATATTAACAATAATAATAATAATAATTGTATTTATATAGCACCTTTCCCATCCATTGTCAGAGTCTTAAGTGCATAATATTGTAATTAGTTTGGGAAGTTAATGTTGTGAAAGTTATTATGGTATTATTAATTTTTATATGTTACCTTAAGTTGTATGTTTTAGATGCTGGGTGGCTTTACTGTATAGAAGTGTAAAAAGTAACTATGTTACCTTACAACATACAGAAATAAAGTAACTAACCATATAAACTATTACATGGTGTTTCAAACTTAAAATCATTTCAGAGTAACATGAACTCAGTGAAGTATATTATAGTATACCAAACTCACTCAATCCAGTTCACAGGCACATGAGTATAGTAGAGTATAGTACAGTAAAGTATAAGTTTCAAACCTACAGACCTATAAATACCTGGGAGTGCAGCTGGATGATAAATTAGATTGGACTGCCAATACTGATGCTCTGTGTAAGAAAGGACAGAGCTGGTTATACTTCCTTAGAAGGCTGGCGTCCTTCAACATCTGCAATAAGATGCTGCAGATGTTCTATCAGACGGTTGTGGCGAGCGCCCTCTTCTACGCAGTGGTGTGCTGGGGAGGCAGCATTAAGAAGAAAGACGCCTCACGCCTAGACAAACTGGTGAGGAAGGCAGGCTCTATTGTTGGCATGGAGCTGGACAGTTGCGACGGGCAGAGCGACGGGCGCTAAGCAGGCTCCTATCAATTATGGAGAATCCACTGCATCCACTAAACAGTGTCATCTCCAGACAGAAGAGTAGCTTCAGCGACAGACTGCTGTCACTGTCCTGCTCCACTGACAGACTGAGGAGATCGTTCCTCCCCCAAACTATGCGACTCTTCAATTCCACCCAGGGTGGTAAACATTAACATTATACAAAGTTATTGTCTGTTTTTACCTGCATTATTATCAATCTTTAATTTAATATTGTTTTTTGTATCAGTATGCTGCTGCTGGAGTATGTGAATTTCCCTTTGGGATTAATAAAGTATCTATCTATCTATCTATCTATCTATCTATCTATCTATCTATCTATCTATCTATCTATCTATCTATCTACTTGATGAAATTCAGAGTCCCATGAGTATTGTATAGCACATGAGACTACAGTAGAAAACCATACTTCATCCATTTCTAAACAAACTCAATCCAGTTCAGAGTCACTTGCGTATAGTATAATGTAGTGTACTGTACTACCATACAGTACAGTATAGTGTAGTGTAACATACTATTTCATGGCACAGCATAGCATAATTAAAATGTATATGTGATATCAATATCCAGTTAGTATAAGGAAGGAGGCAGGAATCAGCTCACCCAAGGTAAAAGCCCAATGCGGGGTACTATCACACAGAGAGTGGCATGTAGAAAAAAGCCAAAGTGCCCAGAGAACTCCCCCATGGACATGGGAGTCAGACTTGGATGGGGCTCCATCCCTCCCGGGCTTTGGTGATCTCATTTATCTTTAGTTTCCCCCTCTTAGTATATCCTAATTGTTTCACGTTTTTTGTTCAGATTTTCATGCTAACTAATTACTTTCAGTTATCTCCTTTGTTTATACACTGTTCTTTTCCTTTATTCTGCTTTATTGAACATTTCTCTCCCAATTACCCAAGTGTGGGATTATCTGGGGACATTTACTTTTGGTTGTCCTATGAAAAAGCTTTCCTGGTCCCAGTCATGTCTCCAAGGAGCCAAATCAGTTTTCCCATCTTGCTTTCAGCCCCCTTTCTTTCAGTTGGGTTTCTTTGTGGCTCTAGTGAATATAGTTCCGCTTAAGTGCTAGGGATTTTTGTCTTAAATGAAACTTTCAGAATTAATCATGTATCATGTACTGCTCACTTTAAGCTTGTTTGCTCAGATTTCAGGCATTCATTCAATTTCTTAGATTAGGCTTTTTCATTGCATTAAGGAAGAGTTTAGTATACTGAGATTATTTTTCATCCAGTGCTCTTTGTCTGTTGTTTGCATATATGCTCCAAAGGACTAGTCGCACTACTTGGCCTGTTAAAAGACATTGAATTTGATGCTCAAAGGGACACCATCATCTAACTCTGCAGTATTACTTCAGCATTCATATGAATCAAGGATCAAATTACTTACTCTTGAAAATCCAAAAAAAGTACAGATAAGTGAGAGAAAATTTGGTGATATTCTCAGCCCTGAAAGTAAATGCCAGGATAGGTAAATGACGGATGCTGTAAAGTTAAAAGCTAAATCAGAAATAAGTTTAACCTGCATTTGTGGATGGCACGGTGAACTGTGTTCACAGACAATGATTTATGGAAGCGTTCCTGAGCCCATGCAGTGATTTCCTTGACAGAATCAGGCCTGTTTTTAATGCAGTACTGCACGACAGCCCAAAGATCATGGACATCTAATACTGATTTTTGTCCTTGTCCTTGCGCACAGAGATTCTCCACATTCTTGGAATCTTTTGATGATATTATGTACTGTAAATGATGAGATATTCAAAGTCTCCACAATTTTACATTGAGGAACATTATTCTGAAACTGTTCCACAATTTGTACGCACAATTTTCTTTGCAGATTGGTGTACCTCTGCCTATCTTTCCTTCTAAGAGACTCTGTCTCTCTAACATGCTCTATTCATATCCAGTCATGTTACTGACCTGTTGCCAGTTAGCCTAATTAGTTGCAAAATTTTCCTCCAACTGTTTCTTTTTAGTACCACTTACTTTCCAGCCTTTTGTTGCCACTGTCCCAACTTTTAGATAAATCCTTATTATCATGTGACATGTGATGTCATCATGGAAATGTTACGAGTCAAGTTGGGGAGCATGCGCTGGTACAGTGCATTGCGGCACCCACTACGCGATGAAACAACTGGGGATCCCGGTTGGTAACCCCCCAGACAGACATGCAGTCCAGACCCACCCTCCGGAAATGACCCTCTATCTGCTGCAGCCAGGTGTTACATGGGCTTCCCCTTGGCTTGGTCCAGCCACTCGGGTCCCAACAATGAGAATCTTACGAGCCAGATCACCTTCGGGGAAACACGCCACATGGCCATAGTGCTGTAACTGACGCTCCCTCACAATGCAGGTAATGTGCCTCATTCGGGACTCCGAGAGCAAATGCTCATTCGACACAACGTTGAACCAATGGTACCCAAGGATTTTCCAGAGAGAGACAGTACCAAAGGAGTCCAGTCTTCGTCTCAGGTCACTGGATAGCGTCCATGTCTCACAGCCATATAGCAAGATAGGAAGCACCAGGACTCTAAAGACTTGGACCTTCATCCTTTTGACATAGATAACAGGAGCGGCACACACCCCTTTCCAGCAACATCATGATCCCCACCCCATGCTCTCCCAATCCGTCTACTGACTTCATAGGAAGAGTTACCAGAGACATTAATGTCACTGCCAAGGTGAGTAAATCTCTCGACAAGGTCAACACTCTCTCCGCAAACAGATACACCGCTAATGGCTATGCCCAAGAGGTCATTAAAGGCCTGTGTGTTGGTTTTTATCAGGACACTCGCGAGCCCAGACACTCAGACTCCTCGCTCAGTCTCTCGAGTGCCCCGATCAGAGCCTCCATTGACTCCGCGAAGATCACAGCATCGTCGGCAACATCAAGATCAGTGAATCTTTCTTCACCAACAGATGCCCCACAGCCGCTGGACCCCACGACCTTGCCCAACACCCAGTCCATACAAGCATTAAAAAGAGCAGGAGCAGAACACACCCCTGACAAACCCCAGAATGAACTGGGAAAAACACAGAGGTCCTGCCTCCACTCTGCACAGCACTCACAGTACCAGTGTACAGGCCAGCCATGATGTTACATAGGATATTATTTATATTGTTATTTTTTTCAATACATATTCTTCAATTAATTTTCTATGCCATCAGCACACAACGCAAAGCAGGACCCAAATGATACTCAGTCATTCCAGATCAGCTGCCAATCAACATAATCAGCACGTTTGGGATGTAGGAAAAAAATCTCATATAGACAGAACACACAAACTGCAGTCCACACAGAGACCAGTCCCATATCCAAACTCAAGAGTCTGAGATCTGACATGTTTAACAAAAGGCTCACACGTGGGATAAGAGATGCTCTGGTGCTCCAAAGCGGAATCTATGCACCAAACACTTTTTATATACTGTAGGAACCTCAACCGAATAAAGTAATTTACTGATAAAAGGTTTTATTTAAAATAACCAGCCACCAAGCACTATACACTCTAAAAGTATTTTTGACAGTTGTTCATCATTGCCACAATTACAATAAGTACACAACAAATCACCAGCCATGGTATCAGTAATAACAGTAGTGGGTAATAACATTGTCACAACTACAGAGTGCAGAGAAATTCCTACTTGAGTAATATGTTTTTTAAATAAATAACATCCATGGAAACACTGAAAATATCAATTTCCAACAAAAAGCTCACTCACCCTCCTTTTAAGGGATCAGCAGCATTTGATCACAAGACAGTAATCAACCCCTAACAGACTACCCAATTTAAAAAATTAATTATAAAAGTATACCAATACAAAACCATCCAAGCATCATCAGTTTACATAAGAAACCAAGCACAAAGAAGTAACCATGGCTCCGTCCACAGATAGGATAATCCTTGTAGTACAGTGTATACTGGTAGTGCTCAGTATGGCAGGTGCTATGCAATTAAAAGAATAGGCCTGTAGTCACTTTGATAGTGCTCAGCTCAAAATAATAAATATTTCAGAAAGTTCAACTTGAATGTGTAGAAAATATGAACCTTTCTTTTACCTTTTACTGATTCTTCCAAAAGTTGAAAAATAGAGCAACAAGGATTCCATTTCTAATTGTCTTTCAGTCCTTTAAAGACACTCTCCTAAGACATGAAGGCTTTAGGAAGTTCTAACTAAACACCCGGAGCAGAGTTTCAAAATCGCTCAAGCTCACTGCTGGAATTACGCTTTAAAAACTGACACGATGAAGGGCTGAGCACTTAGCCACCATTTTTGGACATCACTACATGTAGCAGTCCTACAGCAGGTGAAACTGCCATAATATCTTGTTATTTTTCTGTTAAGGGGTCATACTTTGGCTGAATATAAGAATGGCTGAACTGAAAATGTTTGCTATTTTTCTAGGAATGTGGTAATGGGTAGGGAGCACTTTTTCTTCAGATTTTTCTCAATTTTTGCAGCGCCTGCAGCCACTCTCTGAAGGAAGTAAACTCTTATGAAGGGTCTCAGCGTCTATTTCTCATCTTAAATCAACTCAGCAGACTATGTGCCCTGTGGCTCTTCCTGTATATTGGGAGTGAGCCAATTTGTGCAGCTAGGGTGGCATACTGCAAAAATTCACTTCAGCCTTATAAGTAATCTAGGGTTTTCTGGTCCACCTTAAAAGGTAGAAGATGGGAGTATCAGAAACCTAAAATTGCTTGAAAAATGTCAAGCAAATTGTTTGGGTAAGCAGGAAATAAGCAAAAGATTTATGAGACTTAATTCAAAACGTTTTTTCTTTTTACTCTGTCCAAGAACAGCCAAGTAAAGTAACTACATGAGTTATTTGCTTAGACTTTTTGTATGTTCTTTTCCCATTACCTGTATTTATTAAATTCTTTGTTACACTGTTAGGAGAGTCTTCCAGTTGGTAGGAGAGCGCCAGCAACAAAGGTGATACAAAACGGAGCAGTATCATTTAAACATCAGAACAGTCCATTCAGGCCAAACAAGCAAGCTCAAGTAGAGTTCTGAAGGTCCTCAGACAATAACTATCAACTGCACAACTTGGTGAGTTATTCCATGTGTCTAGTTCAAATGTGACATAACCAAATGAAAGAAGCACATACTGGCACTCAAAAGGTACCTTTATCTGCTAACATGAACAGACAGCGTACACAAGGGGAGGTACACCTTGGAAATAAAGGGTACCACAGACAAAGAGGACACTGGGGACCAGGCAACACAATTCTAAGTCTCCCCCAAGACAGCTAACAGTCACTTTGGAATGAGAGGGGCCAATGGATGCAGGGACAACAAGTGCCCCTGGAGAGATCCAGATGACCACTCATGTCTTTGTATATTATTGATGTGGCTTAACCTGATATTTGTTCACAGAACACGACCTACCAATGAAGCACCATATGAGACCAAAACTCATGACACAAAGACTGAAGAAAAAAGGAATCATTTGTTTTGCATTACATAGCTGATCCAAATCCATATGTAACATTTGAACAGCAAGCCTGACAAACTCTGCCTGCACTGCAAAGTAGGCTACTTTCTTATTTTCATTAGTCTAATTGGAATTACTATATAAATATACTTATAACCATATAATGGAGCAAGTGGGATTTTGCTTCCGCCAAGTGACTAACAAAATAACAGTAATTATACAAGATCTGATAAAAAAACCTGTCTGTTACAGGTGGTGATACTGAGGGAGTAAGCTGCGTTATAGTGTATACCAATTGAAAATCTTCACCTGTCTCAAAAATGTACCCTTGCCCAGACCTCATACTAGTGTTAAGAAATGCACATTTACACAGAAACTTATCCCTTGCAAGTAAAACTAAATGGAAGAAAGAATAACACACACACACACACACACACACAGATATATATATATATATATATATATATATATATATATATATATATATATATATATATATACTGTATATATCAAATTTTGTGTAAAAATTAGTCAGAATTTCTTCAAATTTTAAAACTTGCATTTGGTGAAAATTGCTTGAATAAAGCTGTCACTTAATGATCAATGATGAACTGGATTGCTGATGAACTGGAAATCTTCTTTGGATTATGGCAGGAAATTTTGAATGAAAACCAATGTGTGGATTGAGTGACTGCAAAATTTGTTCCGGGATTGATAGTTGATAATTTATATTTATAGAGTCCTTATCATCACATGTACAGAGTAGAATAAAATTCTTACCTGCATGTGCTAATCAGGATGTAAATGCTCTGCTGCACTATAATTCGTGAGTAGAATAACCTTACCTTGAAACTTCTCTCTTTGTCATAAAGGCATACAATGTAAATTACAAGTAATCTATGAGGTAAGCCATGGCTATATCCTCTCTAGCATTTGAACTCCATTATTGATGACACTCCTGGCTAGCAGCTACATCACCTTCTAGTGTCACCAAAGATATTTAAGGATCTGCTGCTAACATCTTGGTGTCAGATACCATACGACACCTTCAAAAATCTTATGGAGTCAATGCTTTCATGGTTCAGAGCTGCAGCATAAGGGGAACCTACACAATATTAGACAGGTGGTTTTAAGGTTGCCCACGTGTAAACATCTTAAATTCATATGACAGTTTCATTTAATTAAATTTTGAATATTTTGAAAGTAGTCTTCCTTCTATGAAAATTAAATTGACCTTACTTCCCCCTTGAACACTACATGATTATTTGATTGTTTTGTCTAGTATTTTTAAATTGGTTATTTTACAGTTTATTTGTATGGAGTTTAAATAAAATCAAAATGCAAGTAAGAAGAAAAAACATAAGTTATGATATCTTAACTCGAAATTTCTTACAAACGTTTGCACAGAATGGACTACAAAGACAATTTTTACAAAACAAAGAGTCGCTTTAAAAAGTGCCATTTGACCAGAATTATTATAAACTAGACGTCCCCCGCGGCTCCACCTGCATAGTAGTGAAACAGGACAGTGAGTTGGACCCTGCCCGGTTCCCCACTTCTGATGTCACGCTCCCCCCGCCACCAGCCCGCAGCCTCTGTCTTGGATTAGCGCAAATATATCACTCCTGTAAGTGAACTATTGATTCTTTGCTCTTTGAGCGAAGTCATAAAATCAACTGGAATGTTCAAGCAAATTATAGAAAAAAAACCGATCTAAATATGTTAAGTAGTTCTCTCATTTGCTAGCTAAGCAGAGGTAAGATACTCCCCGAGGCTGGTGCATGAGTGAAGAGGGCCCTGCCTCCCTCCCCTCAGCCTGCTGCGTGTCTCTCGGATTCGTGCAAATAAATCGGTACCGCAAGCGAACTATGATACATAGCGCAAGGAAAGAAGTCGCAAAATCAATTGGAATATTCAGGGAAATTATAGAAAAAAACCCGATCTAAATCCTTTAAGTAGTTCTCTCGTGAAAAGCAGACAGACAGACATTGGATTTTACGTATATAGAGATGGTAACCTACATTCATGTGGATCCTCACGTAGCCACCCACTCATGTGCAACACCACCTGCCTGCTTTTTAATCTGTAAAAATGAGTCCTGGTATCCTATATGTCTGGACAAGAACAGTGTTGCAACTTCACGGCACAACAGAAATGTTACACAGAAAACAGCTGAGCACAAAACAATTAAATGGAAAGAGATCTGCAATAAATCTGATTGCCATAGATTGAAAACTTAATGCTGTTCTCAAATACTTGAACAGAGTTGAATCTAATTACACCCCAAATTGATTACAAAGTATTGCCGGACATACAATGTAAAATCAGAAAATAGAGGCTGTTACTGAAAATCACTAGTTCCACCATGCTGCTAACAGTGTACATTAGTTTCAAATAGACAAGCACCACAGATTTCAAACTTATATTCAAAACAGTAACAACAAAAATTAAAACAATAGACTTTGGTTAATGTACTTTATAGATCTGCCCAAATCCCAAACACTTGCATTCTAGGTAGCCTGGTAACTTTTAATTGTTTCAACATGTGTGACTGTGCTGTGTGATGGACTGGTGTCCTCCAAACAAGCCATGGCTTCCCTACCCTGAACTAGAAGGGGTGTAGAAAATGGATAGTGGGATGGAATTTGCAAAATAATACCTGCCTGTAAGGATGGACCTTAAATGAATGGCACCAGTGAATGTCTGTGAGATGTGAAAAAATAAAGTGAAGCAAATAGATAGATAGATAGATAGATAGATAGATAGATAGATAGATAGATAGATAGATAGATAGATAGATAGATAGATAGATAGATAGATAGATGAAGCAATTCCGACAAAATCGAATACATACATACATACATAAATAAATAAATAAATACATGCATTTACTATGAGATAGGATAAATAAAAACAATGGCATGTGAGTATAAACATTTAAATGTTTTTTGAGATTGTTTTCTCTTGTTTATTTACAAATGTATATTCAATTATTTCTTCATTTATTTATTTCAGTGACATCACATGCAGCATAAAATATACCATAAAATGAAATCTGTCATTTTCACTCATCAAAGTTGAGCGGGTAGGCTATAGCAAATGCTGTTTTTTGATTGCACATAAATCTTTAGTCATCAGACACCACACGTCGGTTGCAGACTCCTGACAGGATGATGAATTCAGGGCTTCTTCAATTAAAACAGCTTCTTGTGCAGTAATCCTGGTTAACTTTTTTTGCACTCATGATTCCAAAGATGCACACAGTCACAACACTGAGCATGCACTTTGCATATCCCTTCTAGTAGTGGTTCACCATTCAACAAACAGTGCTAGATAGAGTCCACCCTCACAAGTTTGAGAGGTAAAAATGACAATTTTCATTTCATGGTGTATTTCATGTTGTACATGATGCCCTGTGGTAAAGTGCCATGTCATTTAGGGTTGGTTCCTACCCTTGCACTTGCTGCTATCTGCATATGCCAAGAGTCCTTTGTGACCCTGAATTAAACAATTTCTGAAGCACTGCAATATTAGCAAATCTAGCTGTATTTGACATGTTAGAATTATGTGCCAACAACATTAGGTAGGTTCAGTTATTTAATTCAGTGCTATTCAATGGCACTACATCAAGACAGGCTCTTACTCTGTGACTATCGCTATGCTACTGCTAGCTTGACTTGACTAAGTGGGTAAAACTTGAGTTTACCTAGAGTGACCCCTTAGCTGCTAAAAACATGAATCTAAGAGCTTAGAAAACACCACTGATGTACTGAACAAGGAGGAAACTGTCAACAACATCCAACAAACACTGGCACCAAGTACTCAGCCAGTTAATAGCAACTCAGAAAGATTACTGCACAAACAAAAACATTACATGTGCACTGCATAATTTTTCCAAAGGATATTAGGACTATTGTACCTCTCAGGGACCACTCCAGTTCTTCTTAATAAAGTCCACAATGGCTAATACTGAAAAAGTACAACAAATGTAGCAGTGTAATAGTGTGTAATTGGAGACTATGCAAAGCAAACAGCACTAGCAAATGCTATTTGAAATGTAACAAAATTGTGCTCTCTTGCATTTTCAAAAACTTTTTGCTGTGTCATTATTTTGGGTGGAATTATGTAATGTCTACACGGCATACAGGGATAGAAGTATTTATTAAGTTTAAACAGTATAGCCAGCAGCCATTGTGGAAAGGGAAGGATGAAATTCACTTAAACTATATTCCTCTGGTAACTTCGTGACTTCGTGCCAGCAAAGCAGCGGGTCCAGATGGAGTGTCTCCACATCTGCTGAAGGTCTGTGCATCGGAGCTGGGGGGTCCTCTACAGTGCATCTTCAACCTGAGCCTGGAACATGGGAGAGTCCTGAGGCTTTGGAAAACATCTTGCATCACCTCAGTCCCAAAGGTATCACGTCCTAGTGAGCTGAATGACTTCTGGCCTGTTGCTCTGACATCACATGTGATGAAGACCATGGAGAGGCTGCTGCTTCAACACCTGAGGCCACAGGTTCAACACGCCCTCGACCCTCTGCAATTTGCATATCAGGAGAAGGTGGGAGAGGAGGATGCCATCATCTATATGCTACACCGATCCCTCTCCCACTTGGACAGAGGCAGTAGTGCTGTAAGAATTATGTTTCTAGACCTCTCTAGCGCCTTCAACACAATCCAACCTCTGCTCCTTAGGGACAAGCTGACAGAGATGGGAGTAGATTCATACCTGGTGGCATGGATCGTGGACTATCTTAAAGATAGACCTCAGTATGTGCATCTTGGGAACTGAACGTCTGACATTGTGGTCAGCAACACAGGAGCGCCACAGGGGACCATACTTTCTCCAGTCCTATTCAGCCTATATACATCGGACTTCCAATACAACTCGGAGTCCTGCCATGTGCAAAAGTTCGCTGACGACACTGCTATCGTGGGCTGCATCAGGAGTGGGCAGGAGGAGGAGTATAGGGACCTAATCAAGGACTTTGTTAAATGGTGCGACTCAAACCACCTACACCTGAACACCAGCAAAACCAAGGAGCTGGTGGTGGATTTTAGGAGGCCCAGACTCCTCATGGACCCCGTGATCATCAGAGGTGACTGTGTGCAGATGGTGCAGACCTATAAATACCTGGGAGTGCAGCTGGATGATAAATTAGACTGGACTGTCAATACTGATGCTCTGTGTAAGAAAGGACAGTGCCAGTTATACTTCCTGAGAAGGCTGGCGTCTTTCAACATCTGCAATAAGATGCTGCAGATGTTCTATCAGACGGTTGTGGCGAGCACCCTCTTCTACGCGGTGGTGTGCTGGGGAGGCAGCATTAAGAAGAAGGACGCCTTACGCCTGGACAAACTGGTGAGGAAGGCAGGCTCTATTGTTGGCATGGAGATGGACAGTTTAACATCTGTGGCAGAGTGACGGGTGCTCAGCAGGCTCCTATCAATTATGGAGAATCCACTGCATCCACTAAATAGTATCATCTCCAGACAGAAGAGCAGCTTCAGCGACAGACTGCTGTCACCGTCCTGCTCCACTGACAGACTGAGGAGATCGTTCCTCCCCCAAACTATGCGACTCTTCAATTCCACCCGGGGGGGTTAACGTTAACATTATACAAAGTTATTGTCTGTTTTTACTTGCATTGTTATCAATCTTTAATTTAATATTGTTTTTTGTATCAGTATGCTGCTGCTGGAGTATGTGAATTTCCCCCTGGGATTAAGAATGAATGAATGAATGAATCTTATCTATCTATCTATCTATCTATCTATCTATCTATCTATCTATCTATCTATCTATCTATCTATCTATCTATCTATCTATCTATCTATCTATCTATCTATCTATCTATCTATCTATCTATCTATCTATCTATCTATCTATCTATCTATCTATCTATCTATCTATCTATCTATCTATCTATCTATCTAAGCTTACACAAGTGAAAAGGCCAAATGGAACATGTGAACCAGAAGGCTGTGCTGCAGCTGATTATTGATAGCCAATTAAACACAGCCTGGAATAAGGAAGCAAAGAACTGATGTGCTGGGGAATTTAGTTTTAGTGCAGAGGCAAGCTAAAGCTACAAGAAGAAAACATTTAAAAATGTTTGTTTTTCTGAGCCAGTATAATGAGGTAATGCAATCAAAAACTATTCTAACTGTATATATTATTTTACATTATATCAATATTATATTTGTTATATAATTATATAATATACAATGTTCCCCTGCATCGAAAGGAGCAAGTTGACGTGGTTTGGGCATCTGATTAAGATGCCTCCCTGAGGAAGTGTTTTGGGCATGTCCAACTGGGTGAACACCTCAAGGCAGACCAAGGATATGGTGGGTAAAAGGGATGTCTAGGCATCTTTGCTTAGAATACTGCCATCACCATCCGGACCTGGATAAGCGGCAGAAAATAATTGGATGGATTATATTCTTTTATATTGTATATTATATAATGAGATCTAGGTATGTAGTGAAATTGACATAAATCATTTGTTAACAATTACATTTATGTTATTTCAGTTTATATGAATGAAGGAATTGTAGTATTGTCATGCTTAGAGAAATGAATAACATAGAACAGACATCCGTGCATAGCAGGCCACTTATGTTGCAGATTTATAGAGCTAGCCGTCACTCGTGAGAAAGCATCACAACTGATCGTTGTTAGCTGGGTAGGCAGTCTAATGATAAAAATGCCTAGGCTGTATCCATTTGCACTCTTCACTAAGAAATATGCCATTTTTGCTCACTCAATATATTTTAAGATTAGCATATGCTTCATTGAGCTAACAATATCTACTTAGGCTCTCCCCTGCAAATGGGCACTGAAAAGAATAAATTGCATTTGCATCATACAAAACAAATTGTACCACAGAAGGGTAGCACCTGAAGCATGGTCAGTGGTGGGATGGAGGGCAGACATAAGCAAACAGCTTCTTTCAGGAAACCATACTTTAAAAAAATGTCACAGCTATGAAAATATAACTGTCCAATTAGTAAATGTCCCCAAAGACTAGAAAAAAAGGCAGATTTCCAACTTGGGTATCACCCATAAATCCCATTTTTAGCAAGATACCAAAATGTGTTAGTATTGGCATTTTTAACCTTTAAGATTATGTAAAAAAGCAAACTACTTTATACAGAAGCCACGACATGGTAAGTGTTCCAATTAAAAATACAAGGTCTGGACATCTTTATGAATTATCTTGAATTTGCACTACTGCAATCTACATGGAGGAGCTCCTAATATATTTTATTTCTATTCAGTATTAGAATCTAAATATGGTTAAAAACATCAACAGCAGAAATTATAAAAACCACACATTCCTAGCAACTTATAGCCATCATATACAGTACAGTACTTGACTGATTATTCATTCAGTGAAAAGGAATAGCCTGCAGTCCAGTAAATAATGTGTTTTAAGTGCTTCTTTCTTTAACATTAAACAACCTTTCAAATGTATTTATCAATATGACACTGTTTTAGGATCTCTTTACTTTAGAATATTAAGGCTTCATAATAAAAACGTTTTGTCTTGAGGACATTTCCAAAACACCTGCATCCCTGACTATTTTTGCTATGTTGCATGTGAGCAAATTCATATGCACAATATTTAATAAATATTGTAATTACTGAATCAATGTGCTATTTTACTTAATTAAATAATTATTAACTTATTCAGCTCACACCTTTATCCAATCTGTCTTGCAGCAATTGAGATATACAATTAGTTACATTCCTTTTGTTTTTCCAATTGGAGCACAAGCAAGTGAAGTGACTTGCTTATTGACAGTTGTAGGATTTGAACTCACAACCTCTGGGTTCTAGGTCCAAAGCTTTAAACATTACACTATACTGCCTAAAATTACATTTGTAATTATGGCCAAAATGAAAAGCAAAATTATTGATGCGTTGTTTTCTTAATTACGTCTTTATTATTATGTGGTACTTGTTGTTCATCTCTTATTAACAGTGATCACATTATTACCTGTGTAGTACTGTATATGCTGCCTTTTATCATTAATGTTAGATTCTTTTTTATTTCTTTGGCTAGTTTTGCCAAAATGTTAAAATTGAGAAAATGCCTTTTCCAAGAGCTCTAACAAGCTCAAGCATAAGGCAAAGGCAGAGCAGATTACTTGAATGTTCATCTTAAAACCACTATGTGTAAGTGAAAACAACTATGTGCAAGACTAAAGGAGGATGACAACACTGTCTAACTGTAAAGGTATATTTTTACCTTTTTCCTAGGTCCATTCTAAGGAGCTGTACAATGGTGCCAATTGAGTAAGTTGCAATATAAAACAAAGATTGACCGTGAGTGATTAACAGTACATATAAAAGCATGCCTATGTCTGCATTCTTGTTTGCCACTTCGACACTTCTAATGATCGACAGTGCTGCACACAACCTTTTTGTGTTTGCATAGGTTCGCTATATACAGTATGTACAATACAGTATGTACAAAGGCATTTTGACAGATTTACAATAATAAGTTTATATACATTTTATATAAATAAGATCAACATAAAAACAAAAATATAAAATTTAGAACAAAGGTGATCCTTCTGCATATTTTCTGTCAGGTATACACATCCTCCCTACTTGTAGCTCAGCCACTGCTTTGTGTGTGAGTTGCCCCTCTATTCCTGCCTGTTCATCCCGTGGGTTTCTGCTGATGTGCATCACCTTTCTGTACATGTATCACGAGCTCCGCTTTGAGATCTGAACATTAGTTTATCGCTTTACTGATCGGCACAAGTCCTTGTCGCCCTGTCCACTATATCTCTGGCTGCATTCCTCCTGCCCGTGACCCCGGACAACCCAAGTGTGTTACACTCACCAAAACCCTGCCCGAGAAACGTCAAGTGAAGACTCCTCACCATTGAGCTGGTTGTAGACCACGTCCTCCAAGTGCTCCAGCCTTTGTAGGATGGATTGCTTGTCGACCAGAGCGCCAAGTTTACCGTTCCTGTTTCGTAGCCTTTGCTCCGAGTTCCTGCCCGCCTGCACGAGCTCCTCCGAACGGTCCTGGATTCTGCAGTACACGGAAAACAAGATGATCCCCACGAACACCAGGATGTTCACAGTCAGCAAAGTTTTGATTTTCCGTGCCACAGCCATGAAAACATCCAAGGGGAAGGTCACGGGAGTCAATCCATGCGGAGCGGCGCTGTCCCTTTCAGCACCACGGCGCCGGAGAGCAGCAGCAGCAGCAGCTTCGCCGAAAGAAGGGAGTGAGGGAGGCGGCTCACCGTCTGGTTGCACAAACAGTGTGCGCGGACAGTGGCATCCCGGCGGCTTCGCGGCGTGGCATGGCGCGGTAAAGCCTCGTTCCTATGACGGTGTTAGGTCGATTGCGAGTCAGGAGCGTCCAGGAGCTGCTGCTGCTGCCGCGGTCATTGTCTTGTTGGCGCTGATGCGTGCTGGTGCTCCGCTCGGGTAGAGTAGACGCGCTGCTGATTTCGGGGACGAGCGTTTGGCTTTGTGCGCCGCGACCGCCGGCTTCTCTCCTCCTCTCGCTACCCCCTCCTCCCTCTCTCTCTCTCTCTCTCTCTCTCTCTCCTCCTCCTCCTCTCTGTCGCGCTCGTTCTCAAGTCTTTACACTGACGTGTAACCGAGTACAGTCATAAATATGCGAGAAGGCCTAGCTCAGCAGCTCTTATTGAAAATTAACGCACCCTCCTACCTACGATCTCTACCCTGCACCACCCAGTTGTTCACCAGCTCTCGTGGTGCGTAGCTGTGCCCTCCGGTGACATCCCCTTAGATCGCGACTGACCGCACTGCCTGCAGTTATTCAGTGCCACCTTTCTGTATTTTTAATTTATGGCGCTAATTGAAATCTTCGTTTAACCACGGCTGCTTTACCTGACGATACTTGCAGTTCACACATGCATCGTGCTGACCATATATGTGTGCAAAACAGTATTTTATTATAAATATGTCTTAAAAACGTCTATGAGAATAAACTGAAGTTTGGAGGAAGGCCCAGGAGAAACAAGATTGAGGCCAGGCTTATTCAAAAAAGGTAAAAAGTGCAAGTATGCTGCTGGACTCTCTTCTGACAGTTTCAGGGCAGGCAGGGTGTTTTTCCATTTTTAAATACTGTACTACTAGTTCAGACTAGGTCTTCTACAGTCACCTAAGTATGTAAAAATTAGGCTTTTAATAGAAATCACTACTCATTTTACACAAAGTATCCTCGAATAGCTCGCCAGAAATCAAAAATGGGTAACTCAATAGAGGTGTACAGCACACTATAATAATAATAATCTTTTTTTTTTTTTTTACATATATAGTGCTTTTCTCACTACTCAAAGCACTCTCCATGCTGGGAGGACCCGGGACACAAACCCATAATCTCCTTACTGCGAGATAGCAGCACTACCACTGCACCTTACACATTCCTTTTAGTGTATATTTAACTGATCTCCTGAAAAGTGCATGAAGCGTATCATTTTAGATAGTCTATGCATACTCCAAAATTTAGTCACAAGCTGCGTTCTAATGCATATTTTAATTCTTGCTGGCAACCCCTGAGGCAGTTGGTGTGGGTTGCATAACTCTTCCCTGCATGCAATGTGGAATGACCTGGGTGGTCCAGCAACCGTCCACAGCACTAACCTGTCAGGCACCTTTTCAGCCACTCTGAAACCAGGCCTCAGTGGAAACAGGGGCCATCAGAGGGCACTGTAACCTGGAGGTCTTGGTACTTTCTAGAGCTGGGGCTCCTGATCTCAGTCCAGGAGTCTGGCAGGACATAGTACCTGTACACGTTCAATTTGTGTTCCTTGCTAAGTGTGAACAACCCATATAGTATTTTCATGAGGCTTGTATGCTACATTTCATTTTACAGTGCTGCCCTATCAATGCAGATGTGTCATGTTTTACGATATTGCTTAATATTTTGTTATATTTCAGGATCATACTGAAGGCATGTTTGTATTAATTATGAAAAAGTTCTATGACACGGGTGTCGAAGTCCAGGCCTGGAGTGCCGCAGTGGCTGCAGGTTTTCATTCTAACCCTTTTTATATCAGTGACCAGGTTTCAATGCTAATTAACTTCTTTTCCCTTCATTTTAATAGCCATGTTTTTAAAGATTCAGTCCACTGAATTGACTCTTTTCTTCATTAAATGACAGTCAAACAGAAATGAGATGTGAACCAAGCTGACAGATGACCAGCTAAATTTGACACCCCAGCTTTATGAGGTTACTTTACGAGATGAGAACTTTTGGATTTTACCAAGAAAATGGTAATAATTGAACCCTAATTTAAGGAACACTGTGAATTCACCCACACTGTCTGCCTATAAATTACATATTCATATGTTTGCTAGTTAGGTTAAGTATTAAGTTGTTCGTTACCTACAGATTCTAGGACAAAAAGCTTGTCGCACATTAGGGGTAATAATCTTAATTACTCAATAAAATAAAAATAGCGCAAGTTTAGTGTGTCATAAAGTATTTGTGTGTGTGCAGTACAGATCAAGTATCACAATAACATGTGATGGTCAATGACACATGTCTATGTGAAAATAGTGTGCATAGCCAGTACAAAGTGGACAGAGGACACAGATTGGGTAGCCACAGTGCCAGCCAGTTTCTTGTAAATCCAAACAAAGGGATGCAGTGGAGTATGGTCACCAGTCACTGTTGCTCAGTGGCTCTGGGACATCATAGAGCCGGAGACTACTAGACCTACTCCAGGAGGGTATCAGCTTGTCATTCCAATCTATTTTTTAATTAATCTTTGCTGTTAATTGACTAGTCCTCTTTGTTTCCCCTGATTTCTCAGAAGTTACAATAAGGTAACATATCCAGTGTTAAATTTACCCTTATAAGTCTACTGTTTCCATATATGCATCTGTAGTACAAGGGTTAATTATTGATATTACTGTGCAATATTGTGAGTTTTATTTCTCTATTAAATTTATTGTAAATACAGAGTAGTGTTTCTCAAATGGTGTGTAAAGGTATCAACAATATAAATACATGCAGATGTAAATGTAATGTAAAATTATACCTTGTGTTCAGTGTTGCTGAGGAGGGCCCTAGCTCTCTTTTACCAGAAGATGGTGTCCATGACTTTGTTTATTTATGCTTATGACACATTTCTCAGTGAGGACAGGCTCAGTGTACTTAGAATGGAACACAAAATCAATACAGCAACAGAAAGGTACACAGTCATACAACATATACATACAGCTACCATTGCAGATACACATGCAGCAAACCAAACCAAGAATTGTTAGAAATCTCAGAAAATAGGAATAATTTACATGTGATTACCAATTACTCAGTTGGGTAAGATTTGCAGTTTAAAGATAAACAGAATGAAGTCAAAAACAGCTTGCCCACCTTACTTTGACAGGAACAGGTGGACCAATTGACACTTCATGGATACTTTCCAGTCCCCTCAGAAGGATGTTGTCTTGGGATTTACACTTCTGAGTCCTACAGAAAAAAGACGGTAAAACAGACACTTAGGAATCTTGTGTTTTCATCCCTTTCCCTAGTGGTCTCCCCTGTGATCCCCAAGGGTTTAGTAAAAAGATATGTAGCAACAATACATAAACAAACTGACCAACATGTGACCATTCTACTGCTTTCATAGTGGACAATTTAATGGTGACACAGGGACAGCGTTCAGGGTCGTTCTGGAAGTCAAGGATTGGTTTCTTCTCTGCAGTCTAGAAGTTGTCCATTTAGAAAATGGACCCACCCATCACGCCACCTCTCTCCACTTGAGTGTATAACACCAACCAACCTTCATTCTGCTCTTTTATAACCACATAAAAACATTGTGTTGAAAGGAAACACTAATGGGCCACACCACTTCTAACCCAAAATTATATTTCAATTTCTCCTCAACACAACTATTCATTAAATTGGGCTTTCCATCTGGGAACTGAAGCCTTAGTGTAGTCTCATTCTATTTTTTAACATTACTTATGTATACTGCATCTTTAAATAAACAGTAATGCAGAAATCCATAAAATCTGGCAAAAATGTAATGAAAGTTTGGCCCCCTGAATATGTTGCCACTTGGTAATGGAGGAGAGGAAAACAAAAATTCCAGTTAGCAATGTTCCCGGGGGAAAATACACCTCTGGTAATCCATTATCCTTTAGAAGAAGCAAAATTAGAACTGAAAATTTCTGGAGAACTCTAGCAACAGTTATTAAAACGGTAGGACACAAGTGCAAAAAGAAGCCAATCCAGGAGAAAAACAATTAAGACACTGTTCTTCACCTTGAAGTCGATTCTCTGAAATCCAGATATCCATATTGCACAGCTGCACTGCAATTCTTCATGTCTGAAGCTGAAGTATAGACTCACACACAAGTAATAATAAGAAACCCCCCATTAAGAAATGAGCATATTCACCCTGTGGTCATGTAGGTTTTCCCTGAGTCTACTAGTTTAGTCAGTTTTTCTCACAGCTAAATGATGTATGTGCCTCTAAGTCATAAAAACGTATACTCACTTTATATAGGGAAAATTTTATATACAAAATGTACAAATTTAATTACATGAAACACATTTTAAAAACATGCCACAAATCTGAATTAGTCTAGGCTCAGACAATGTTATATGCTTACTTTGTGGAAGGGCACTGGTTCAGGACTACAGCTGGTGTTACAGTGTTCAATGGGGGTTTGGGCTGCAAAAGGTCCAACCAAAGACTATTAGTTGACCTTCACCAGTTGGTGATGTTAAAATAATGAAAGGCCAGGTAAGTTCTACAGATTTTGGAAAAGAAGTCTACAATCACACCAGGTGGCCCAGGTCTAGTATGTTATATGTGAAACCCATCTAACTTGTAAAAAAGGAAGGTGACCTGGACTTATTTGGTCCTAATGGTAACAGCTGAGTTTTGGAAATGCATTGGCACCTGTGGCCACCAGATGGAGCTCAGACCCCAGGGCTACCTCACAGGAGAAGTTCTAGGGTCACTCAGGAAGTGGTCTCAGACTGGAGGACAAAAGTGCTGCTTTTCTACTACTTCATTGAATCAGGATTTCAAATGCATGTCTACACAGGGGCTTATGGGACTAGACTGAGGAGGTGATGTATTTGAATGAAGGTGGATCTGGAATATGTTTAGTAAGTAAGCACTTGTCTGGTAGACAAGCAATTTGTTGTTGTTTTTTGTTTTAGTTAGGCCCAATGGGTATCTAGTTTCTGTCACTTTAATTGTACATTCATTGTTTACATTATTAATATCTTTAATAAATCACCCTCTATAATACTGAGTTTTATTCTGGGTTCAAGGATGGCTCAAGAATGCCCCCTACTCATTGCTACATACATAAGGGAAATACACACAAATTAAGATTAGCTACTGTGCTGATATTAATTTGCAAATGATGGCTGACAATCTGTATCTATTTTTCAATTTATGTCAAGCCAAAGATAAAACAATATACTGAATTCAAAAATGCTACTTGTGGGTACACCTCCACTGCAGCACTACTTCGTAATAACCAATTAGAGTCAATCAAATTACAAAAGACGTCAAATCCTCTTATTTGCACCATTCTTATTCTGGGAGCAGATCCCAATGTAAAGTGGCTTGCAGGGACTACAATATACCCTGGAAAAATATTTGCCTTATTTGAGATGCAAAAACAGAAGCAGAATCAGACCAAATACAAACAGGCTGATGACAGCCTGATCATAGAGAAAGCGAGCTGTGTCTGGTCACAGAGTAGTGACCACTTTCCCATGGTGAGAATGAAGAAAGTGTCCCAGGAGATGAACCACCACCATTTTGAAAGACACTTTGAAATAAGTAAAACTTTCAGAAACAAGTCCCTTGCTTCAGCTTTCAAACTGTTTACCCTAGGAGCCCATGCACAGTTGTATGAAGACGATCAACCCACATGGTTGTGAGCAGTGAAGAGCCATGGAAAGGCAGACACATCTTATGTAAACCTCCTCAAAAGGAGAGACAACGATGTCATTACCTATAATACAATTCACGTTCCGTTTAATTATTCTTGTTGTTTCTGTCAGTTATATGTCACCACTAAATTCATTATTTGCCCAATGACTAATATTTAAATATTTATTGAATTAGTAATTTTATTTATTATTATATGACATACAGGGGTCGGCACGGTGGCGCAGTGGGTAGCGCTGCTGCCTCACAGGTGGGAGACCTGGGGACCTGGGTTCGCTTCCCGGGTCCTCCCTGCGTGGAGTTTGCATGTTCTCCCCGTGTCTGCGTGGGTTTCCTCCAGGCACTCCGGTTTCCTCCCACAGTCCAAAGACATGCAGGTTAGGTGGATTGGCGATTCTAAATTGGCCCTAGTGTGTGCTTGGTGTGTGGGTGTGTTTGTGTGTGTCCTGCGGTGGGTTGGCACCCTGCCCAGGATTGTTTCCTGCCTTGTGCCCTGTGTTGGCTGGGATTGGCTCCAGCAGACCCCCGTGACCCTGTGTTCGGATTCAGCGGGTTGGAAAATGGATGGATGGATGGATGACATACAGCAGTGAAGACTTCAAACGGCTGAAGTGGTGTACTGTAAACTCAAGTTTGCCTGTTAAATCTCCACAACTGTCTCTCCCAAAGAGTTATTCACTTGGCTTTGCCCACCTTGTAGAAAGAAGTAAATAGGTGTAGGATATATATATGATAATTGTGCACTGCTTAGGAAAAATGTATCAGCTAACTAAATACATATACATATTCCTGGAGTCTTCAATACATTATAAGAACAAAGCAAAGGGTCTGGGATCTTCCAAAATGATTTATTTTACTTATAGTGATGTTATCATCATGTGTTTTTTTTTTTAAGGCTGATAACGTTCACCAATTTTATGTTTATGCTGATACTGATTTTGACACTGATTCCAAGTTGTTTTCTTTATCCTTTAATTTTTTTCTTTACATTAAACATCTGCATAATCAGCCATATAGAAACCAATGTTCGAAATCGAAATGGCATTTTTTAATTAAAATACAGACCACAGGTATCATCTGTTTATTTTCTTATTTACAAAATTAAATTCTGTAGATTTGTTGTTCAGCAACCATAAAATACACTAAAATAAATAAAATCCCCTTAAAACAGGGATATCAAACTCCAGTCCTGGAGGGCCGCAGTGGCTGCAAGTTTTGATTCTAACCCTTTTCTTAATTAGTGACCTACAGTGTTTTTGCTGCTAATTAACTTCTTTTGAATTCATTTTAATTGACTTGCTCTTGAAGACTCAGATCCCTCAGTTGTTTCTTTTTTTTTTAATTAGCAGACAAACAATAATGAAATACAAAATGAACCAAAACATGACCAGCAAACTGTGACCACCATACAATATCTGAAAATAAACAGGGTGGAGGTCTCAGGAATGTTGATTTGCTCAGGTCCCCAAAACATTTTAACAGTGGTCTTAGAAAAGTAAAGAAAAAATCAACAATTTTAAAAATGTATGCTATTGCACTATGAGACTAGCAACAAGCCATGGAATTAAAAAACAGTTTTAATTAACAACAAGACTCGGCGCCTAATTGAGCAACCGGTTGGAGTGAAATTGGTTGGAGTTTGAGGACCTGACTTAGTTGGTCTCCTGTTGGCAAACTCACTTCGTATTTCATTTCTGTTTAAGGAAAGAAATGAAGCAATTCAGAGGAACTATGAAGAAATTCCGGGGAACAAATCTTAAAATAACAGTTCAATTAAAATGAATTCAAAAGAAGTTAATTAGCAGCAAAAGCAGGTCACTAATTAAGAAAATGGTTAGAATGAAAATCTGCAGCCACTGCTACACTCCAGGGGCCTCATGTATAAAGGGTGCATACGCACAGAAATGTTGCGTACGAACGTTTCCACGTTCAAATCGCGATGTATAAAACCTAAACTTGGCGTAAAGCCACGCACATTTCCACGGTACCTCATACCATGGCGTACGCAATTTCTCCGCTCAGTTTTGCAGACTGGCGGCACCCAGCGTCAAAGCAGTGCTACTGTTCCTGTGTGGTTACCCTTTCTTTCTTAGACCCACATTCCTGACGCGGCTTTATAAATACACTGAAACTAACTGCATATTGTTTATTAGTGTAATGCATCTGATTGTAATTAACCTGTAGCAATATAATGGTCCAGGGAATAGCCATAGTATTCCAAATACAATAGCTGCTTTAGCGTTGTTTCTCTCACTGCACCTTTTTATTCCTTCTTTCAGCTGCTCCCATTAAGGGTTGCCACAGCGGATCATCTTTTTCTATATTACTCTCACTGCACCACTCGGAGTATTTATATCACTGTATCTGAGTGGGGAATCACAGCAGCAGTTGATCGGAAAGAGAATTATCAGTATACAGTTTCAAACACATGCTGCCTCATGTACGGACCTCGCATTTCAGAAACAGTTTCATCCCAAGAACTATAAACGCACTCAATCAAGTGCTCCTTGTAGAACTGTTTGTACTTATAAGTTCAATTACCCCACTGTAAACTTGCACTACAGTTATAATATTGCACAACCTGCGCCACTTTATAAAGCGCGTATGATGACGATATCATTTTTAAGATAAAATGCAGCAAAATATGTTGCTTATAGTATACAGATAAAACTTTAACTTCATTTAAATAATCTGTATTGTTAATAATTAAACATGTGAGGACACGGTGCCGCAGCGCTAGCTAGTTCACGGATAGCTCCTGCCTTGCGCTGTATTACTGCTGGTGCTGACGCGACACTGGAAGGATAGACAGAGAGAATAATTAAACACGTACTACAAAGATATTTCAATGTTCCTTAAAAGTTTTGAAGAATCGGCATTCTAAGCTTACAGATGGCTTAACGTCTATTACAGAGCTGATTGTGTGGCGATTGGGTATTTGGAGAAAGAAAAGTAAGGACAGGAATCGGAGGTTAGTACGTTTGAAAAAGACAGTACTTCTGTAATAAATTATTTCATCGAAGGTCGCGCATGGCACAGCAAGCCTCTTGCGTGTGACATGAACAATCACTGCGCCATCGTGTTCCCATGTTTAATAACATGCTTTCATTCCTATCATCATGAAAAAGATATCACGTATACATCTCAGTATTTTAATTATTCAGAGAGCTGTAATATCACGAATGTAATGGCTTCTGTGTCCTGTCGGAGAAAGAGAAAGAACAGAAGCACATAGTGATTCACACACATAGAGCACACAGAATATCAAACACAGAACAAAGCATTTAACTTGCTACTTTAGTTACGATGGGATTTGAGAAACTAGTAAAATAAACGATTTTAAGATGAAGTTTATGATGTTCTACTTTAATGACAAAATAAACTACGCGATTAAAGTGGAAATTTCGAGATGAAAGTTGACATTTCGTGCTTTTTCCCACTGTGTGCCTATTTTTTTTCTCTGTACCCTAATAAGCTTTCATATGACACTCACACAGTCCGCTACGAGTCGCCTTTTCACGCCGACTTTGATATGTGACTTCTTTTTTATTTCGGGCACTGTGCGACTTTATGAACTTGAGCTTTTGAGTTTCTCCGACACTATGTCACTCGATCAAATTTCTTTTGTTGATTATACCACTGTTTAAACCAACAAATAGTACATTTTTCCTTTGCCTCCACTTGGTATTCGCTGAAATTCTTATATTTTCCCCCGTGCTTTTCCCATTGTCTTTTCACAGAAGGCTATTTATATCAATTTGCATATTCAAAGAGGCATAATTCTGGGAGGAGTTGTCGCGGGACAGAAGGCGCGTGCACGTGCGTTACTTTTCACGCTGATCGGGATTTATGTAGTGGAAGAACATGAAAGTTTGTGTACGCACAGATTCCTGCATCTGGATTTTTCTGTGCATACACACATTCCCACTTTTGTGCTTACGCCATGTTATAGTGTGAGTTCTACGCACGGTGTTATACATGAGGCCCCAGGACTGGAGTTTGAGATCCCTGCCCTAAAACATACTTTTTCTATACTAATAAAACATGCACAAAAATGTTAATCCATAATACACATGACATAAAAGAAAATTAAAACTCTTGACATAATTACAAGCCAAAATTCTATTAAAATATTCATGTTTATGAAGAACATACAAGGCTAACATGCTTAACAAGTTTATATGTAAAACAGACACACTTGTTTCTTAAGTTAAAAAGGCTTTTCTTCTATCTGTTCTTTTTCTAATAAACAATGTGAGCTGCTGTACTAAAAATAAACTTGCTCATCATGATCCACACTCAGATGAAGAGTGTCTATTTCAATTGCAGGACAACCAAAAAAGGCAACACATTCTCTTTTAATTTCACCTGAAGATGCACCACTCTTTTCTCTACAATTCCTCTCCATTCACAGAATGACTCCTCAGATTCCCTTTCCTCTGTTTATTTCTTTACTTTCTTAAATGTAAAAACCATTCCTGCCTTCATTGTCACCTTAAATCTGTCTGTTGACTGTCTGTGTACAGGAAGTCGAGCAAAAAAATAACGTGCAATTGCTTAACTAATGTACTATTTCATGTAAAGGAGAACTGCAAATAAATTACTGTAAGGCTTAAAAAAGAACATCTTCAAACAAAATAGTTTAGAAATTAGCTAATTTACCATTCACCAAAGGAATGATTTGGGGTGACTGTTTTCACATGACTGTATAGTTTATACATAAGGTATATCAATTCTTAGTTGAAACTCTCGTAAAAATAACATTTTATATAGTGTTGTTTAGTAGAAATATTTTCAAAGACAGTATGGCATTATTATTATTAATTTCTAGAACTGGAGTCCTGGCAGGTAAAGACGCTTACTAAAATGAGATGTAAACCTGCAGCCTTATACCTTAAAGTCTACCACCCTGGGCACTTTGGAGGTTGGGGGTTTGGGGACAATACACTCAAAAACATAAGCGGTTTGCACACCTTACGATGATTGATGGAGAAATGTTATTTGAGCACTTGACGTAAAGGATGTCCATAGAGTCTTTTATACTCCATAATTTTCAAGTTATTAAAACTTCAGTGCCCTTAGTAGCCACGGGCACATTTATGACATCTTTGCTAATGAAAACTTTGGAGAAATATATTGTGTATTATGGAAACTGTGGTTTGCTTTCCACCGCAAAGCACAGTGTGTTATTTCCCAATTTACCTTAATAATTGGCTAAAATACTGACAAACTATTTCAACTGATTTTTGTCTGCTAAGCAATATTTTCTCTGTTTCATTTTGTCAGCTCCAATGTCTTTTTAATTCATTTTCCCCCATTTCTTCCCTCTGCCCTTTGCTTGAAATTGATGTTATTTTTTTTTTACATATTTTATAATGCTCCTTATATTTTTTTCTTATTGCATCTTGTGCCATTCAAGGTTCTGTTAGCCAGTGTATCTCTTTTTATTTGTGGCTGAGGTGTATTTGTTATACAATTCCAGCATATTGTTGATTTTGCAAGTCAAATTGCACTCACCATACCTAATATACAAATATACCTCTATTAACATGAAATACAGGGCTTTTCTTATTTAATGCTGGCAAAACAACACAAAATAGTTTAACGGATGGGCTGAAGTCCCAAGTTGTGTGACATCCTAACATTGTAAAAGCATGACAGACTGTTCTAATAAAGGGTGATCGATGAAATTGGGTAAAGGCAGTGACCCGATCTACCAATGTCTCCCTTTGTGTCCCTCTGCTGGTTAAAGCTGCACACCACAAGGAAACACAGCTGCAGTCCAGACTGCAAACTTAAGGTGTGAGTTTGTCCAGGCTATGTCACATGTGAGAAATATGAAAGCAAATTTGATTTGCTAGTGGTTTGGAATGAGGACCGCCTGTAAATCTGATAGAAGTATTATAATAAAACTTTCTCAAAAACACTTCACCTGATTTATGGCCCCTTGGGTCCACAGCCTATTCTGGCAATTCTAACAACGTGAGAAGAAAACTCACACAAATATGGAAAGAACATACAGTACATATTCCACACAGTCAACAATCTGGTGTGGCATTCAAACCCATAATGCTGGATCTGTGAGGTGGCAACTTATAACTCTTACACCACAGTGGCAGCCTCTTTTTATAATAAGTTACACAAAAATTATTATGACTGATTTTTGTAAAGTGATTTTTAATGTTGTTTTCAAACCTTGTGAAAATGTTCTTAAATGTTATTTTCTGAAATGTGCTTAGCTTTAAACTTGTCTTTATGTGCTTTTGTTCTTGTTCACTGTAAATGCCACTACATTTTTCATGTTTTTTTGTGAAAACATGACTAGACCAAAACCTTACATTTTTAAATATCTGGTAAATAAATAAATGAGATATGTTAATAAAATTATGTAAAGTTCTCAACATTGCCCTTTCAACTTGCTCGCTCCATTCTCTAATAAAACTATCCACTGGCACGTTTCTCTAGATCAGAAATTCAGCCCAACCTTACAGGGCAGTACTCATAATTTACAATGGGGAAAAATTAATGTCTGTACAGCTGGTGGCAAGATTTCATATAATTTCTTGCAAAGAAACAGTATTATGTTGGCACACATGACTCATTCATCCATATTTGGAATTTGCTTTTACTCCACTGCAGATTGAAATGCTCCCAGATCCTACATAAATTGTTGCTTACACTGGAGCCATTCCAAACCTTGAGTTAAATTCACAATATTTTTCAATTTTAAATTCCAAGCACATGGAACACAATTTTAATTCCAATGTAAAATACTGTTTGAGAACCCTGACTCTAGAAACAAATGGTGGCTCAAAGACTGTATTCATATAATTTAAGGTCACCTCTGTTCGACCATCCATCTTATAACACATGTCCAGCAAACTCCAATTTCCAGTCGTCGCTAACCCTGGGGCACACACTTAATTTCAGAAATACATAATTTAAATGTAACATGCATCTTTGCTGTGCAAAAGAAAAATACACAAGACCACGTGGTAAAAATAAGATAATGCAAATGATGTACAGACGAGACTCGGATGCTGTGAGGCAGCAGGACTAACAACTGTGAAACGCTGTACAGGACACTCGCTTCAGCCAACATTTTTGATATTCATCTCTGTGTCAAGCATCATTACAAATCGAAGTCACCATATCACATTGACATAGTGTGCTTACAGGTTAATGTCAAGATGCAAGTACAATACAGCTGTAACCAATCAATAAGCTTGATATCACAAACTCATTTTGGTGTCCCTGCTACATGTGGGCGCATACAGCGGGAATCAAGAGTGTAGAGGAGTTTAGTTCTTTTAGGATCCAGACACAAAAAGAAAAACAAAAGCTGGAATGGGGTAAGCAGCACGCACTTAGATTTCTGTGAAGCAGAAGGCTTCTTGTATCATTTTCTCATCTCTGAAAATCCTAAGAAATACCTTTTATATGTAAAATGCCTTTAGATTAACAAGGGCATTGACATTATTCAGTACAAGGTCAAAAATGCACTTTGGGTTCAACACACTGAAGTCCTACCAATCCATCTTTTCTGTATTTTGGGTTTTCACATATAAAGTCAGTCCATCTTTTCTGCTCAGTTTATTCCCCTCATATTATTGCCTCTCACAATATTCTGTATACGTGGTCCTTCACAACAAATATCAAAATGAATGATTTAAGAATAATGTGAAAATAAAATCCTGTAAAATGCAAAACTGCAAATTAATAAAACGCACTAAAGGAAAAAGAAAATCAAAATGTTAGCATATGCATTCCTTCAAGACAATTTTATAATAAGGGTCAGAGGTCAATGCATTCTGCAATCAATATGTTTGAAAATTACACTACACACTAATATTGCATACAGAATATAAGCATTGATATGAATCCTAAATATTTTACATTGCATATAACAGAATGTTAAAAAGAGTATTCACTTAGTATTAACAAAGTGGTGTTCTTACACTGGGTGTCATGGTAGTGCAGTGGTTTACATTGGTGGCTCACTTCTTCAAGTACCTGGGTTCATTTCTCAATCACTGCTAATGCTTAGCTTTTTCTCCCTAATATCCAGGTAGATTTTTTATACAGAACTCCATTTCATGTTTCACATATGTTGGTCAGGTGAATTTCTTCATGGGGATGAGTGCAACATTTAAAAATGAATGGATGGATGAACAAAATTCTGTAGGTACATGAGAAAAGGTGTTCCAAAAACTGGTGATCTGACCAGTGTGAGTCCCAAAGCTGTTTGGATAGCCTCTAACTCCTCAAATCTCATAAAGATGGTTAAAGAAAATGCACAGTAGTTTTTACTCCGAACAAAAAAACTATGAAAACATACACAAATTAGTACCATTATTTTAAATAAAAAAGAATATAATTGCTCTATATGGAGATCAGAAAGTGGTGCAGCGTGTATGTTTCTGCTTCATAGCTTCAGGAGACAAGCTTCTAAATCCCAGATTGACCTCCATCTGTGTGGAGTTTGCATGTTCACAGAATCCACATGGGTTTTGCCTATGAGCAGTCTCGTTTACACCTGCATTGCAAAGATGTAAATTTGCTTGTTATGAGTGAATGTGCACTAATGTGCTCTGCTGCGGACTGGTGTTTTGGACTCGTCTAGAGCGGGTTCATACCTAGTACTGCAAGAACAGAATCTGGGCCCTGATACTGTGAGCCAGATGGGTATGCAAAATGGATGGATGGAAAAAAATCAGAAACCTCACTAAAAACATAAGGCAATTACCATTCTTGAACTAGTATCAAGAGAAGGGAACTACAGAGAAGATCTGCTGCTTTTTGTATTTGGCGAAATTCAATGCAACATTGGCAAGTAGTGAGTAAAATCAAGTAATGTTTGCTTACTTTGCAAACATGAATAATTACTTTTTCATCCATGCATGAAAACAAGGAAATTCTCATTTTTCAAGTGCATTTTTATTATATGCACACAAAACTACTAAAGACTCGATTTAATTAAAGCCTTTTTAATTAGATCTGCGGGGGTATGTTTTCAATACTAGGAAAATGAATTTACTAACAAGGGAGTGCAAGTCAGAGGCAGTTTAACACAGAAGTGTGGTCTTCAGAAACAGAAGGTGTTGAGCCATGGTTTAAATTTCAGTCATCCTAGAAGGTGACACAGTCGGGCCAGCTGATGACCTTATGCATACTTCTGAGACAGCACTGGATAGTGTTCATGAAACACAAGTTGAAGCTTTTGCTTTTTTGTTTGCTTTCCTTTTTTTTTTACTCTAGAACTCTTCTTGTTTTTGTTTTAATCAAGAGCGTTGTTTTTTTTAATTAAACTGGCATCACATTAATTGTTTCTAGTACACATACAGTACTTTATGTGGGGTGAAAAGAAAGGAAGTTGTTAGTCTGAGAAGGTAATCGCCAGTTTTTTCCAATTGTTAAATGGAACACATAAACCAACACACACTCTCCTTGTTTAAAATAATAAACCATTTTGAAGCAAGCTAAAACATGATAATATTCTGCATAATGTACATGAAGTAGCTTGCAGGTCTATGAAAATAACCTCCGATTCACACCCAGCCCCATCATATACTAACCAACACATACTTATGCAGAAGTTTACATATATATATACACATACATATTGCCTGGTCAGGACGCCTCCACACTGGAAGGACCGGGGGAGCAAGCATAGCCAGAGCGTTACCTCCCCCAGGATGCTAGATGGCAGCCCCCCTGAGTTGCAGCGGTGCCTCGGACTCCTGCAGGGTTTCATGGAAGTTGGAGTTTGGTACAGCCCTGTTGGGATCCATGGGAACTGCCAAGAGGTGCTGCAGCAGGATCTGTTGAATCCTTTAGGACAGTTTTTCCACCACATCCAGAAGTGCTGCCGGAAACTAGGTTATCAAGCACCTGGAGCACTTCTGGGTACAGTATAAAAGAAGCCAACAGCCACTACTCAAGGAGCCAGAGTCGGGAGGAGGAAGACGAAAGCTTAACAGGAGGAGTGGAGGAAGAAAGAGGAAAAGAAGAAGTGGAAGAGAATTGTTTGTGCATTGTGCTTGTGAGACTGTAGGAAATGGAGGAAGGCATTGCCCATGACGTAAAAAGAAATTAAAAAACACGTGTGTGACGTGAACTTGTGTCCCATGCTTGTCTATGTTGGGTTGAGGCGGCAGTGCCAGCTTGGTGGTATATACAGTATATATACAGTATATATATATATAATAAAAAAAAAATCCTGGAGAGAAACAGTAGGGCGTTGAGACGTGATCTTCACGTTAAGATCACGGAAGACAGTTAAAAGACCCGCCAGGAACTTAAACATGAGACACTGTGTCAAGAGATTGACCCTGGACCGTCTCGCGATGATGTAGAACATGAGATTCCTGCAACACACGCCCTAATTATGATCAATATCAAATAAGACAACGGGGCAGCAAAACACTCAGTCTTGTGAAGGCTTTGAGCACACACAGATCCAGGGTCTCAGCGCATATAAAGCGTATAAGGACAATATGTTATAAATGAAATGTCGATGACTAAGTGAAGAAGAAAGCAGCGCGGAGAAAAGAGACTTAAAAGCGTTGGAGAGAAAAATGAGCAAAAAAGAAAAAATAATCTAGGTGCAAATTCAGAAAATAAGGAAAGTAATTATCAGCCTGTAACAAGTGGAACTGAAACAAAGCATGTCCAATCTAGCTCAGAATTAAAAGACAGAGTAAAAGACAAAGTAGAACTTCATAAACACGTTCACAAACATTGGCACTATACACATGCAGAGCAGATTATGAAAGCAGTGGAATTTAAAAGGTTCAAAAAAAAAAAGACATATGCGAGATACACATGTGGAGAAAGTTAAAGAATATGAAAGTAGGAAAATTAGAAAGTATAAAAAAAAGAAAGTAAAGATCGCAGTAGCGCAAACAAACGGAAATTATTACTCGAAAAAGGGAAAATAATCACCACGGACCAGGGGCCTCATGTATAAACGGTGCGTACGCACAGAAATGTTGCATACGAACGTTTCCACGCTCAAATCGCGATGTATAAAACCTAAACTTGGCGTAAAGCCACGCACATTTCCACGGTACCTCATACCTTGGCGTACGCAATTTCTCTGCTCGGTTTTGCTGACTGGCGGCACCCAGCGTCAAAGCAGTGCTAATGTTCCTGTGTGGTTACCCTTTCTTTCTTAGACCCACATTCCTGACGCGGCTTTATAAATACACTGAAATTAACTGCATATTGTTTATTAGTGTAATGCATCTGATTGTAATTAACCTGCAGCAATATAATGGTCCAGGGAATAGCTATAGTATTCCAAATACCATAACTGCTTTAGCGTTGTTACACTCACTGCATTTTCTTCTTCTTTCAGCTGCTCCCGTTAAGGGTTGCCACAGCAGATCATCTTTTTCTATATTACTCTCACTGCACCACTCGGAGTATTTATATCACTGTATCTGAGTGGGGAATCACAGCAGCAGCTGATCGGAAAGAGAATCGGTATACAGTTTCAAGCACACACTACCTCAACCACGGCAAAAAGTGTCAAAGCTTTTCCTGTACGGACCTCGCGTTTCAGAAACAGTTTCATCCCAAGAACTATAAACGCACTCAATCAGTCCATCAAGTGCTCCTTGTAGAACTGTTTGTACTTATAAGTACAATTACCCCACTGTAAACTTACACTACAGTTATAATATTGCACAACCTGCGCCACTTTATAAAGCGCGTATGATGACAATATCATTTTTAAGATGAAATGCAGCAAAATATGTTGCTTATAGTATGCAGATAAAACTTTAACTTCATTTAAATAATCTGTATTGTTAATAATTAAACATGTGAGGACACGGTGCCACAGCGCTAGCTAGTTCAGGGATTGTTCCTGCATTGCGTTGTATTCTTGCGCTGACGCGACACTGGAAGGATAGACTGATGGAATAATTAAACATGTACTATGAAGATATTTCAATGTTCCTTAAAAGTTTTGAAGAATCGGCATTCTAAGCTTGGCTTAACGTCTATTACAGAGCTGATTGTGTGGCGATTGTGTATTTGGAGAAAGAAAAGGAAGGACAGGAATTGGAGGTTAGTACATTTGAAAGAGACAGGACTTCTGTAATAAATTATTTCATCGCAGGTCATGCATGGCGCAGCAAGCCTCTTGCGTGAGATATGAACAATCACTGCGCCACCGTGTTCCCATGTTTAATAACATGCTTTAACTCCTATCATCATGAAAAAGATATCACGTATACATCTCAGTATTTTAATTATTCAGAGAGCTGTAATATCACGAATGTAATGGCTTCTGTGTCCTGTCGGAGAAAGAGAAAGAACGGAAGCACGTAGTGATTCACACACATAGAGCACATAGAAGATCAAACACAGAACAAAGCATTTAATGTGCTACTTGAGAAACTAGTAAAATAAATGATTTTAAGATGAAGTTTATGATGTTCTACTTTAATGGCAAAATAAACTACGTGATTAAAGTGGAAATTTCGAGATTAAAGTTGACATTTCGTGCTTTTTTCCCACTGTGTGCCTATTTTTTTTGTCTGTACCCTAATAAGTTTTCATATGACACTCAGACGGTGGGCTACGACTCGCCTTTTCACGGCGACTTTGATATGTGATTTCTTTTTTATTTCGGGCACTGTGCGACATTGTGAACTTGATCTTTCGAGTTTCTCCGACACTCTGTCACTTGATCAACTTTCTTTTGTTGATTATACCACTGTTTAAACCAACAAACAGTACGTTTTTCCTTTGCCTCCACTTGGTATTCGCTGAAATTCTTATATTTTCCGCTGTGCTTTTCCCATTGTCTTTTCACAGAAGGCTATTTATATTGATTTGCATATTCAAAGATGCATAATTCTGGGAGGAGTTGGGGCGCGACAGAAGGCGCGTGCACGTGCGTTACTTCTCACGCTGATTGGGATTTATATAGTGGAAGAACGTGAAAGTTTGCGTGCGCACAGATTCCAACATCTGGATTTTTCTGTGCGTACACACAATCCCACTTTTGTGCTTATGCCATGTTATAGTGTGAGTTCTACGCACGTCGTTATACTTGAGGCCCCAGGTGTCATTGAAAAGAAAGCAGGATAAAGCGAGGTCAGAAATAAAAGACAAAGAGTAGAAAACAAAGTAAAACATCATAAAAAGGTTACAAAACAAGAGGGCCAAACACATGCAGAGCAGGTCAGAGATAATGAAAACTGGAATTCAAAAGACTCAAAAAAAACGTAGGCGCGAAACACATGCAGAGCAAGATACAGAATATGAAAGCAGAAAAAAACGACAGTGTCAAAACAAAGAAAGTAAACATCACATTAGTGCAAACAAAGAGAAATTTTTACTTGGAGAAATAATGAAAAGGCGAATAGAGATCTAATTTATGGACATAGGTGATATGTTAGAAGTATGTAAATATTGTAAGGCTTTGAAGTTTAAGTCAAGAGAATTTCAAAAACTGAGTTTTCCTCACATGCATTTATTGGTTACTTTGCAAAAAAAATTATTAACTGCTGATGACGTTGATCGCTTTGTCTGGCCTGAAATTCCAAACAGAGAAACCTATCCTGAATTATGGTACAAAGTCATTAAACACATGTCTCACGGACCTCATTTAAAAGATTCAGCATATTGGGACTCGAAAGATTCCAAATATTGTTTTTACATAATAGCAACAATTTAAAGAAAAAAAAATCTTAGAAGTGTGTATCCGGAAAACCAAACACGGGGGTTGGTGAGCGAAGCGAGCAGGGGGCAAAGCCCCCAAGTTTTATTTAAAAAATAACATGTTAAATCCTAAATCAAAAGCAAATATAGGATATGGAATAAGGAATTGGAGGGTGGATGTCAATTACTTTGGAAAACTGAAATTCTTTTTTAAAAAGTGTAAGGTTACTAATACTGTTGGCCGTGTCTGTTGGTGTTGATACTTTTATCTAAAGCCACTTTCAAATCCCAAGACCATGATACAGCGTTTTCAGTATTTTGGTAACACTGCACAACAAAGTTTTTGCTTCTTGAACACTGTTGGGTGTTTCATATAGATTTTTGGGTGCTTATCACGAATATCACATCAAGATTTACCCATCACATTCTGTTTCTTCAGTTTTGTCATGATTTTTTCTTATATTTGTATCCAAACATTTTTGCTCCCGTAAGTGACTTATCAACAATGGTTTGTGCAGCCTGGGCATGTCCAGGCATGGAATCAGGGCAGGTTGGAAGCTGTTCTGTGGAAGTTGACATCCTGGGCAGGTCTGAATGAGCTTGACACTCTCTCAGCATGCTATAAAGGTGGCTTGCATACACCGATCCTGCTCATTTGGTTAATATAGATAGTCAGTGTGTATGTATAGTATCAGTATAGTAAAGTATAACAATAAGTAAGCTTGATGCTATAGACGTTTTGGTGTCAGGTGATATGTCTCGTCAATGTCGTAACAGCCGTGATATATTCTGCTGTATCTGTGGTGAATATACACTTGCACCTCACTGACGTTGTATGACTGCTCTTGTGAAGAAAGCTTATCATCTGTATTTCGGCTGCAAAATTGGTGATCAAGACAAGGAATGGGTGCCTCACATTTGCTGTACGACATGTGCTGTCAGTCTGAGAGCCTGGCTCAGAGGCACTTGAAAGACGATGCCATTTGCTGTTCCGATGATATGGCGAGAACAGAAAGACCATGTGACGGACTGTTACTTCTGTTTGACTAATGTGTCTGGTTTCTCTGCCAAAAACAAGAAGTCAATTGAATATCCTAATCTGCCTTCAGTAGTGAGACCCGTGCCACATGACAACAGTCTTCCAATTCTGAAACCACCAGAGGACTGGACCTTAGGCGAACCAGATGAAGAAACTGCAATGCAGGGTACTGACAGTGACATTGACCCCGATTTTGAACTGTGCTTATCAGGCGATCCACATCTGATAACACAGTCCGAAATGAATGATTTGGTCAGAGATTTGGGTCTGTCAAAAGAAAAAGCTGAGCTGCTGGGTTCGAGACTGCAGGAATGATGTTTGCTGTCACTAGGTACGAAAATTTCTGTGTTTCGAGGCTGACATCACGATATAACCAAATTTTTTACACAAATCGACAGTCTCTGTTTCTGTTGACATTGGAGGATTATTCTCGGCCTTGGGTTGAGATCACAACCCGGAAGAGTGGCGTCTCATCATTGATTCGTCAATGTTAAGCCTGAAAGCTGTTCTGCTACACAATGGCAACATTTATCCTTCAGTACCTGTTGGCTATGCAGCACACATGAAAGAAACGTATGAGGATATGGAACTGTTGCTGAAGCACATCCAGTATAGCAGGTACAATTGGAATATCTGTGGAGATCTTAAAGTCGTCGCTCTGTTACTAGGACTGCAGCTCGGCTATACAAAGTACTGTCGTTTCATCTCTGAATGAGACAGCCGTGCCAAAGAGTCGCACTATTCTCGACAGAACTGGCCACTCCGTAAAAAGTTAGTTCCAGGACAGAAAAATGTGGCACATGAATTGCTTGTCGACCCGGCAAAGATATTTTTGCCTCCTCTTCACATAAAACTGGGACTCATGAAGAATTTCGTGAAAGCACTGAAAGAGGAAGGCAAAGATTTTCGTTATTTAAGACAGATGCTTCCAAGAATAACTGATGCCAAGATCAAAGAGGGCATTTTTGTTGGCCCCCAGATCAGACATGTTATGAGTGACAAGCGGTTTGAAGATCTGTTAGTTGGACAGGAAAAAATTTTCTGGAAAGCCTTCAAAGACATTGTTGACAATTTTCTGGGCAATTACAGAGCCTCAAACTATATTTAGCTGGTAGACAAACTTCTCAAAAGCATACAAGACAATGAAGTGCAACATGTCACTCAAGATTCATTTCCTCCACTCACACTTAGACTTCTTCCCCGCAAATCTCAGTGCTGTCTGTGACAAACACGTGAAAGGTTTCACCAGGACATTGCTACGATGGAGAAACGATACCAGGGTAACTGGAATCCATCAATGCTTGCTGACTACTGTTGGACACTGCAACGTGATGCACCAGACATTGAAAACAAAAGAAAATCAGGAGCAAAACACTTTTAATTCTGTTGAATTTAATAGCTTATGTAAAACATAAACGTGACTAAATGCGTTATTGTTAGTAAACATATACAGTGATCCCTCGCTATATCGCGCTTCGCCTTTCGCGGCTTCACTCCATCGCGGATTTTATATGTAAGCATATTTAAATATATATCGCGGATTTTTCGCTGCTTCGCGGGTTTCTGCGGACAATAGGTCTTTTAATTTCTGGTACATGCTTCCTCAGTTGGTTTGCCCAGTTGATTTCATACAAGGGACGCTATTGGCAGATGGCTGAGAAGCTATCCAGCTTACTTTTTCTCTCTCTCTCTCTCTTGCGCTGACGTAGGGGGGTGTGAGCAGGGGGGCTGTGTGCAGCTGCTTCCTGAAGGACAGGCTGCACGGAGCTTCGCATACTTAAAAGCTCAAAGGGCACGTATTGATTTTTTTTATCTGTCTCTCGCTATCTCTCTCTCTCTCTCTCTCTCTTCCTGCTCCTGACAGAGGGGGTGTGAGCTGCCGCCTTCAACAGCTTTGTACCGGCGGTGCTTCGCATACTTAAAAGCCAAAAAGCCGTATTGATTTTTTTTTTGACTGCTTGCTTTGCACTCCTTTGAAAAGGAAGATATGTTTGCATTCTTTTAATTGTGAGACAGAACTGTCATCTCTGTCTTGTCATGGAGCACAGTTTAAACTTTTGAAAAAGAGACAAATGTTTGTTTGCAGTGTTTGAATAACGTTCCTGTCTCTCTACAACCTCCTGTGTTTCTGCGCAAATCTGTGACCCAAGCATGACATTCTAAAAATAACCATATAAACATATGGTTTCTACTTCGCGGATTTTCCTATTTCGCGGGTGGCTCTGGAACGCAACCCCCGCGATGGAGGAGGGATTACTGTAAATGTCTATTTCTCAGAGTTCCTATGTGATGCAGTAAAACTAAAATTATATTTGTGCATACCCAGTAGGTACCTGTCACCTGTCAATCAGCAAAAACTTTTCAGGAAGCAAGACTTTTAAAAAAATTGTGCAGTGTAATTAAAAGCCTGGTTTTCTTCCACATTCCTAAAGACTAGTTTATTAGATTAATTATTACAACATAATACTAAAATTTCAAACTGGCTGATATAATAGAAAACATTGAGCAGATATTCCTATCACATCAAAGGACAGACTAGAAGATTTAATTTTTATTGGCCAAACAGTTGTTTGTTGTGAATTACAAAAAAGTCCATTTGGATCTTTGCTATAGAGTCTTGTCAGTCATCTTCTGTCTTAAGGGGGACTCATTTCTAGCCTCCATTCCCCAGGATTAAGAGCTGGGTGCACAATTAACATATATACTGCATTTAAACTGTAAACTGCTATTTTGTAATGACTATCAATTGCATGCACTTAAACAGTGTGGCTGCATTGTTATGGAAAGCCAGCAGTCTATACTGAAGCTGAAAACAAATGATTAATTGTTTTCAGTTGAATGTTTTTACGCACACTATGCTGGGTGTGAAACCTTGAAGGGACCCAAACAATAACCCACATCCATGATGACTAGAATATTCTATACAGCTTGAGGCATGATTCTGCTTCTACTGTTGAAAATGTAGAGGTACAAATAATAAAGATGTTGTGTTTACAAAATGAGGATTTACTAATTGGAAAGCTACACTAGAGACGGACAAGGGGTTGAGTAAGCACACATATTACATGGTGAATGCTCACCAACATGCTAGACAGCCCAAAAATGTTAACCAACAAAACACATGGGAAAGAAAAAAAAAACGCAGAATGCTGTTGCACATCCACTACAGACAAACCTGTAGATAGTTTTTGTGAGAACTGAAATATCTGAAAAAAACCCCAGAAAAGATAACTAGCAAGCAACTCAGTTTTGTTGGATCAACTGAGGAGCAAACCTCTGCTGCTTCTATGGGTAATTTTCTGTTGTCTGATCTACAAATTAGTGAGCAGCGGAAAGACTGAAATTACAGCAACCTCTGCGTCAATGACTTTTGGATTGCCTTTGTGGTAATTGGAGTGTAGGTGTGTATTAGTAGGAGTATGTACGTGGCCCCATCAAGATTCGAGGGGGTCACAGCCCCTTCCAGCACTCCCCTGGATTCAGGCTCGAACAGAAGCTAAATTATATTGGAGGCTGTGATGGCACCATAAAGTTATCAAGGGCACTTTTATATCATCACAGGCCACAAGCAGAAGCTAGGCCAGCTATAAAATTTTATACGGTTAACCTGACAGAGACCTTTGCAATGAAACAGGGCTCAACCTGACTCCAGGTTGTACTGCAGGGAGGGCATAACTTCAGAAAAGAGCAAGGTTCAAGATGTTTTGAAATAGATAAAATCAATGAAAACGGAAGACTTGAGGCCTACATAAACTTTTCAGTAGACTTCAAAAAAACATACATAGAGTCTTACTGCACAGTGAAAAATCCTCAGCCAGAAAGAGGCATAAGACATTTTAAACTTAATATAAGACCTTTTTAAATCTGCTTTTGCTTTTAACAACTCATTACTTATTATAGACAATTGCCATATGTGTGGTGTATGTCATGTTGATGACCCTGGCTTATCCCTAACATGAGATACATTAAATCTATTTTTATTTGATATAAGACATAAGCATCTAACTAAAACCAGACTTATTTATGTATATACAGCATCTTTGTCTTTTTTATAGCCTACTTTGATTTCTTTGAATGCTGGTTTATATTTTAAGTGTGAGCATATGAAGTGCACTAAGTAAAACTTAATTTAAAAAAATTAAAATCATGTTAACACAGTGGTAAGCAATGCCACCTCACACTTCCAGGAGGGTCTGAATTTTGGTCTGGTATGTGTGGAGTTGGCATACTGAGAATACTGTATTGGCACAGGTTTTCTACTGGGTAATCTAGTTTCCTTCCCACATCCAAAAGTGATACATGTAAGTTAATTTTGGACTTTAAACTAGAATAATGTGATTATGCCCTGCGATGGAATGGCATCCCATTAAGGGTTGCATTTGACAACAGCCTAATACTCCCAAGATAGGATCAGGGCCTCATGATTCAGCATCAACTTACTAAACTTTACAAATAGATAGATGGAATTTTAAAACTCTTGATCATTAGTGAAAACTATAATACATGGAGAGGTCTCCACATTCTCACTGTGAGGCCACACTGCCTACATTAATACAATTTGTTGCATTAAAAGTGGAGTGGCTCAGTAATTATGCTGCAACCTCATAGATGCAGGTAGGGTTTGTATTTTGAACTAAGTATGGTATCTTTTGTTTTTTATTCTACTAGTGCTCTGATTTTCTTCCCACATTATCTCAAAGATATATGTTGCAGGTTGGAGAAGAGAAGAACTCTAAATTGGTCCTCTATAAGGGAGTGTAGGTGTATGCATGATTGTGAAAGACTGGCACCTTATATAGGCACCTCACTTTCAGTGCTGCAAAGGCCGATTCAAGCCTGTGACCTTGACCATGTATGGTAATAGATGAATAATCTAGAATTAGACACAAATTTACTCATCAATAGGATGACATACTGTAAAATATGAAAAATGAAAAGCTGAAATGATATGAATACGTGATGTCATTATGTTTGGTGATGGACTGGCGTTCTCATCCAAAGCTACTCTTGCATTTTGCATAATGGTGATGGGCTCTATAATAAAAGATACTGGTTTACAGAACAGATGTATGGGTGGATAACTTACATAAAAACACACTAGCACAAACGTGCTAGCCAAAGACTTAAAATGCACAATAATGGATGAACCTTCTGTAAACATGCCTGATAATGATTAGAGTAGTACTCCATGCATATAGTATATTATTGTCATTAAACTGCAAACTCATTTTTTATTCATTTAGATTGTAATGAAAAGTATATACAGTTTAAAAGATTTATATCTAGTATGTGGTACTTTGATGTGGTTACATAGTTATTGACATTTATTGCTTGTTTTTCCTTCCTTTGGCAGCAGTGTTTATACATCATGTATTATTGCTGAATGGTTCCACCTCTATAGGACGAGCAACAAATGCATTTCATTATACTGAATAGTACTACGAAAACAAAATCAGCTGATTTGAATTACATTCAATTGTAATACACTGTAAAGGTAATTGTTCTCCAGTTACCATACAGCAACTGTTTCAAGGCTCCCCCAACGCCACAATGCATAGGTAAGTGAATCTCCCCTTCTTGAACTTTTCTTCTTTGCCAGCCTGGAAGCTGAGAATCTTGGGGCTGCCACACATGTCCATAGAAATCAAGTGACCCATAGGAGAAAACAGCACTCTTAGCCACAAGTACAATTAAGAATAACTCAAGAAAAAAAGGGGATCAGCACTGTAGCAGAGAAATTGTGCCTTAACTATGGAAACGCTATGAGTAATAACCTGAGACACAGACTTTACAAAATCAAGTCATCTGTGAAATCAGAATTAATGAGAGAATTTATCAACACCAGCATAACACCCCGCTTTACAAGACGCTTGTTCTAATCGACTGAAAACTATTGAGAATGTTAGAACATTGCTGACAGTGCTTGATTTATGGCAGAAGCAATTATGTTTTACAAGTGGACGGTGCTTTGATGAGACAAGAGTTGTAAGTAATTAGAAAGAATGATGAAAGTACTAACTATGAGAATAAATCATCATATCAAAGAATCTAATAAAAACAAAACAATACAGAGGGCCAGCAGGCAATGTGTATTATTCATTGAGCCTATCTCCTGTCTATAGGCAGCCTTAACACTGTGGGTTTACAGATAAATGCCAACATAATGATACTTCACTGGTGCTTACAGTGGGCTTCTGTAGATTTTATTTCCCTTTATGGCAGATGATGCCTGCTTTGAATCCTCTCAATTGAATTAACCACAGTTTTGAGTCGGCAACTAATCTAACATGAATATCTTTATGATATGAGATGGGGGGCTATGGTTTGGTGGTTTTTCCTTTTACTGTCTTTAATTGTAACAAAAAAAGAAATTATCTTGTTTATATTCAGTTCACATTTGTAATAAATATATAATTGTAAGTAAAAAAAAAATTAAATTGTGAGGTGAACCTAGGCAACTGGCAAACAACCTGTGTGAACAATGGAAGAATATTCAATTGCCAGATGGGTAGTGACTAATACAGGAATTAAATTCAAGTTCCTATAGATGTGAGAAAAAAGTGGTAACCACTAAACTGTCATGCCTTGTGAGCTTGAGTAATAAGACCAGTAACTGGGTATGTGGTATTACTCTGTAATGAGTAGGCACTCTGTTTCAGGCAATATTTTTTTTTTTTTTTTTTGTTCTTTTATTTCGTCTTATATGATTTCTCGTATTAGAAATTTGTTAGTTTTCGCATACCCCTTGGGGTTAGAGCGGAGGGTCAGCTATTGTACAGCGCCCCTGGAGCAATTACAGGTTAAGGGTCTTGCTCAAGGGCCCAGCAGAGTAGGATCTCTTTTGGCAGTGACGGGGATTCGAACCGGCAACCTTCTGGATACCAGCACAGATCCTTAGCCTCAGAGCCACCACTCCGCCCCAAATATTGTACCTTACATCCCTTGCTTGTGGGCAAGATGTGGCTTCCCATAATAAATAATTGAATTACATTGGTAAATGTGGCATTCTGATATTGGAGTCACAAACATGGAATGGGCATGAGGTCTCCTAAATGGATAACAAAGACAGGGCAATAGCTGAACCAGTCTGCACTAGGAAACTCACTGCAAATCCAGCTAGAGCCCCCAACTGCTAGATGCAGGTTCCTAAATCCAGCTAGTCTTCCAAATGCTGGTTGCAGGCTCCTGACCTTGTAGCCCCCAACAAACAAACCTGGCAAAATAAGCAGACAAATCATGCAATATAGTGAAAAGCCCCATAATGAGAAGGATCACCATAAAACTCCTGCTTGTATGCAAAAGGGCAAACAAAGAATCCTTACAATAAATGATTTATTACAACAAAATGGGAAAAAAAAAGCAAAACTGTTCAAAACAAGAAAAATAGGCACAAGGAATTAACTAAAAGGCAACCCTACAAATCTGAAAAGGAAAACTAGAAAAAGAAGCAAAAAATTTCAAGAAAACCAGAAAAAAAAACAAACAAACAAAATAGCAATACTTGCAAACTCCTTCACAACCTGAATGACCTCGTACTCCTGAGCCATCTCTGCTCTGGACTACATACACTTCCACATCAAATACCAGAATATAATTATAATAGTAATAACATATAGATATAATGATTCAAAAATAAATAAAACTAAACATAAAATACACATAAACACAGACCACTTCATAACTGAAATTATTTGGCACTCTTTGCTTTGTTGGTTTCAGCGCTCTTCTATTTGATCTGGCTTTTTAAAATAAACAAATGGACTAAGATGGTAAGTGTGAATAGGGTGATATGAATAGCCAAACAATTACCTGGTGATAGCTTCAGTAGTTCAATTAGCTTGATGGACTGAGGGAAAAATATAATACTGCCTTGCAAAATTATTTCATTGCATTCAGGCAGTGTTGCCCTCCTAGCGACTGATTCAGTGTAAGCCACTTTACCTTAGCAGTGAATACATATAATAGCAAATGGGCTACCAAATTGTTCAGGGAAGATGTTCCTTGTGTAAAGGTGTTATCCAAACTTGCCTATTCACCTGACAATAAACACATAAATTTATAATTGTGGAGAGCCAACATGGGGCTTGTCAGTTAAAGCCAAACATTTCTAACCAGTCCATAAATGTGTCTTTTTTCTTTAGGCAGCTAGTAGCTCAACAGGCTTATTTTCTTATTTGGGCAAGGTTGCAGGATATCATTTTTAATTGGTTTTCCAAATAGTTTATTTAATAGTTTCCTTTTTAGTTTCTGGAGTTTGTTCACGGTTAAACAGAAAGAAAATCAGCTTAATGTATTTTGTTGATTTTTGGATTTTAGAAGCACAAAGCAGTTCAAGGCAACTGACCTCATTAAACTCATATGCAGAATAGAGAAATTAAATCACTTTGTGCGTATTATTATACAGTAATTCATTATGGGCTGGCATATGGTTAAAGCATGCCTGATCACTGTCTGGAGATTTGTTTTGTGATTACAGGAAGAAATATACTAAACAAGTTCACAGTTCATTATTATTGTTTAATATGGACATAGTTTTGGGTGGTATGCTGGTTCATGTGCTCTTCTAATCTTATATCACAGTTCCAGTTTATTCAAAACTTTGCTGCAAGAGTTCTAACACAAACAACTGTGATTACATAGTACCCATCCTGCTTAGCCTCCACTGGCTCTCTGTGTCTTATAGGATCGAACAAAAACTTCTATTATTAACCTACAAAGCTATAAACGGCCTTGCACCGGACTACGTCAGTGACCTTCTCCACCCACTAAGGTCCTCTGATTCTGGCAATCTTGTTGTGCCCCACACTAACCTGCCCTCTATGGGTGACAGGACCTTCAGCTGTATAGCGCCCAGACTTTGGAATGACCTCGCTAAATTAATTAGAGCAGCTGACTCCAATCATTCTTTTAAAAAACAACTGAAAACTCATCATTTCAGGAAGGCTTTTAACTTAACATTCTGACCTCTCCTTTAGTTTTCATCTTTATCCAGATGCTCAGTATAATTTGTGTGTGTTATGTCACAAATGATATTATTTAAAAGGCTTTTCTTTTATTATTGAATTTAGTGTTTTACTCTGGTTTATTGTCTTTTATTCTCTTCAACGCCTTTGTATATCCTGTATCCATCTGTTTTAGTGTTCTATTCAGGAAACATTTGTATCCAATGTTATGTATACCTGCTGCTTCTTTCTGGGAATCTCTGAAGTACCTTGAGCATAATAATAATCTATTATTATTGTTATTATTGGATGAAGACGTAGGCAGCCATTGCTGGTGAAAGTCTGTCTGTCTGTCAGTCTGTCTGTCTGTCTGTATGAACTCTCACGTCACAGAGCATAGTTTCTGTTGTGAGATACAGTACATTTTGGCTTGAAAACAAAAATGTTATGGAATCCACTAAGAAAGTTAAACCCAAAAGGCTGTTTCCTGAAACAAGCAGAAGTTTTTGTCTACCCTATCTCATTTCTATGCAAATCTGGAAATTGCAGCTCTCTTGTAGAATTTTGTGAATATATACCACCATGTTCGAGATATACTCAATAACAGTGTTTAATTCATGACAAGGCTTTACAGAAATAAATATCTTAAAATTAAAATGTAATAGCTGCTTGAGCACTTTCAACATCTGGGGGTCTGCCACACTTATTTGTCTTGAACTGAATCTTTCTCAGCACTTCAGCACTGAAATGCAGGTTTCTAATAAAAAAATAAATAAAAGGAATATGGGTGAGAGTAAACCATTCAGACCAGGCCTGACCTCTGGTAGACTGCCAGTCTGCTGGCCTGTGAACATGGATTTTGGTATTCCATAAACAGATTAATTCTGGAACCACTGATTCAGCTTTAGCAGGTCCAGCATCTAAAATCCAATAAGGTGTCCTGAAAGCTAGCTCTACAGGATAAGTGGAAAACTTCTCTTTAAACTGAGTTTGCCTTTCCTCAGTTTTCATCCTATTGATCTCATTTCCTGAAAGAAACAGTTCCTCAAAAACATCTGGAGCTCACCTGCACCATGCCCTTTCTTTCACCATGTCATAAAAAAGCTTTTACGCTCTATATGTAAATGTATGCCATTTAATCTCTGAATCAGCAGTATTGCACAGTTATAACCTTTTCAAGGATTTCATACACAATCTTTCAGGCATGTTTCACTAAACTTTAGCATGCCCTTTTTTGTATTCTAGTTTATAGCTAGTATAGCCTGGAATTCTTCTTTATTTGTCTGTTTTTATGACTCTTGTTTTTCAAAAAGTGCCCACTTCCTTCACGTTGGCCCGGAGATGGGATATCGATTAAAAAGGAGGCACACAGCTGAATGTGTCGATGCCAGCCAGTTTGAATTTCATATATCCATGCAAATCCGTTCCTCCAAACGGCATTCAGTTTCCACTTGGGGTTGAGAGAAGTCAATGAAAACTTAAGTGAGCGCTACTTGATTAATGGTGGCCAGGGGATGAAGTCCTTTAATCTGGACATGTTCGATTGTTTCATTTAAAAGCAACAACAGCTAATTATTCCAGGTTTGTTTCACAGAGTAATAGCTTTGTACCTTTTGCCATTGCACACAGCCTGCTTTTGATTGGAAGCATTAGTCATCCGCCCAATGTGGATGTACACCTAATTAGGAGCAAAGAATGAAACAAACTTAAAACCAAAGTCAAGAAAACCAGTTCAAGTTTAAAGGTCATGAATTGTCACATGTGTAAGAACATGTATGTGTGAGGGTTGTGATACTATTTGCCCATTCCTGTTTTCCTGTATTGTTTTAAGATTTCTGACACTGACTGTAAATATATATTTTTTTGTCATTTATTGACTGAACAATGTTATTCAGCACCAATTGGCACTCATTCAGAATGAGGTAAGTATCCCAACATAGCCCACTTTGGAATGCATGAGAAACAAATAAGCAGAATAGGCAAATTCCACAGTGCATATTGAGGTTGGAAAATGAACCCACATTCACTTGTGAATTAGTCAAGAGTAATATTTTTGTGATATCTTAATTACTTTTGACTTGCATGTTTTTGGCTTTCATTTTTTCATACTTTATATTTCTTAAGTTTGCTAAAAAGGTTTATCCAAGAACTAAAAAGTCATCAGACAACATTAGTGGGAATGTTCAGCATATGCTGCTGAATACCAGTCTTCACTGTGAGTACTGTAGCCTTTTCTCTGTTTCTATTGCATTGTTTTTTTTATATTCCCAACGTGGAGCATTTCTAACTAATGTACATTCGTCTTTGGACCAGATAAGATGATATTGCCCACTCGCTTGCTGCAATGAGCATCAGAATTAATGTTTTTTATTATTGTTGTTATGCTTTGCTAATGCGTTCAATACTATCAAAGAGATAATAGAAATCTTAATAATCCAGTTGACAGTACATGGGACAGTGTATACTGTAAATTGAAGAGCTGGGGGCCTACTTTGTTGCGCCTTGTTAGTTTAATTTGTTCCAAACCATTTAGGTTTATTATGCCCAGCCTGTTCCCTGGGGCTGCGTGCTGGAGATTCCACTTGCTAATTTGCTTATTTGTAAGGATACAGTGTATCGGCCAGTACTGAAGTTAGGGTCTCCTTTTGTTTGCCATGCAGCACAGCATAGTTTAAGGAACCTTTGACTTAATTGCAAAGATGGCAGGTCCAGCTTCAGACTTAACGTAAATGCTGTGTTGCTGTTTTACACTGTAGCTCATTCCATACTTTCACAGTTGTAAAGCCCACAGGCCAGCAAAAACGAGTCCCAAAGAATGACACAGTAAAGTAAAAAGGTGTTTTCATAGAAGAATAAGAATCTAATTTGGTACTTTCTGTGACGCTTCACTGAGTCAGACAGGCACTTTCATTGAGAGTCAACAGTGGTCTAGAGTGACTAAATGTGAAGTGACTAAATTTCTGAAGATTTCATTAGTTGTTTTGTGGTGGTTTCAGCATTCTTGTCCTAGACGAGATACACACAGCAACAGGGGTCTGTTAACCTTTATTCATAGCCTTTCTCTGGTGGTTCCTAGACCCAGGCTGTAGGCATAAGCAGTCAGTATCTGACTTCTTTTTCTGAAAAACAGAATCTAAGGTTGGTGAATCTACAACTGCATGCTTAAAACACATGCTTGGAAGGTATACTTAGTATCTCAAACTGCCATAGTCCTTGAATATCTGGAGTCACCAGATGCAGTCACCAGTTGTATATATGTTGAAAATGCAAGAGCATGTTCAGTCCAACTGACATGCCACAACATAGGTGTTCAGACTATACATGCACAATGAATACTCACTGCAGTTTCTGCAAAACAAATTTTGGTAAAAATGATGGTGACAGCAGAAAATCAGGTTGTGTGATTTGCTCACACAAGACAGATGACTGAAATTTTTTGACATGGCAAAAATTCTTCTGATCATGAGACGGCTCAGATGAAATCAGGTATTAATACCATATGAAATGACAGCTGATGAAGCTAAAATCAGAAAATCAGCGGGTAACTGCAAATGGAGCTTAAAATTATGGTATAATTTTGCAGCATATGCCCAGTCGAAGATGTCTATGATATACAAAGGCCAAGTGTAGGCAGACAATGGCAGTTGTTTTAGCATGAGCAAAAATATTTTCTTACATGATATAAAAATACTAGTGTAGACAGATAACATTTTCATTTAAAAACAGGTTTTAAATGAAAACATAATAGTGTGGACATAGCCTTAGTCTATGTTTGGTTCTTGTCATCTCAAGAGACAGAGGTGATGCTTTGTCCTGAGGTCTTCAGGGCCAGCAGATAACTTCTGGTGGCAGCACACATAGATAAAGAGTATGTAGTGTTCCATTATCCAGGTCTCTCTTTGTTTAGCTGTACCTTGGGGTGCTATACCAGTTGTACTGCAGTTATAGTCTCTGAGCTTTTAGTATGTAATTAATTCCTTCTGGCATATAATATGTTTGCCAAGAGTTAGTTAACTGTTTTTATTTTAAACTAAATGTTTTTATATATAGTCTCGCCAGCTTGTGCACCTTAATGTGCTTTAGTGAATTTTGTGTTCCGGTACTAGAATACCAATTGAATACAGAGGTGCCAAAGCCTTTGTTGCAGACAATAAATGGTCTGCTGCAGAGAGCAGTAGCTGAAACAAGACTGAGTTGATTCAGGGAGCTAGTGCTGCCACTGAATTTTAATGTAAGTAGTGAACATTTTGTCATTTTATTCTTGGGTCTACATACACCTAACTATTTGGCTGATGATAGGCATACCTTTGACATAATTAAGGATGTCAAAAGTGGGATATTATCATTCTCCTCAATAGCTAAACAATGAAACAGTTCAACAGTAGGTGACTGATTGTCTGGGATATGCTTGCATGTGTATTATTCGATTCTGAATGATATTGTCTTTGCAGACAGAGAGACCCAAATGTGCATACCAAAGAGAAAAACCCACTCTTTCAGTTCCGTAGTTAAAGTAATTCTTTAGTTTCCCTATATAATTCATTTTGGCAGAGGTCAGGATTTGATGTTAACTGCAGTCAAAGATTTCACCTCAATGAGAGCCACAATGAAAAGCCACATCAAAGAAAAAGAGGGCAATGCTACTCTGCGCTATATATGCTATCTTATCTACAAAAAGGTGACCTCACATATATATTGGGGAGAAATATTAGAAGCATGAAAGGAGCATTCACCACATAAACATACAAAGTAAAGCCTCCATAAACACCTTCTAACTGAAAAATAATCTGTGTGTCACAGAATGAATCACAGTGAGCGCTCTCAGTATATTTTTTTAAAACTATGTCAAACATTTCCTTTCTTAGTGAATGGTTCCCTGAAATGTCATATATCTACTTATTTAATCCATGTAGGTAAGTCAGAGCCGACCTCAGTGGCATAAGACACAAAGCCAGAGAATACTCTTTTATGGAGCACCAGTCCATTGTATGGCACACTCAAGCACATGCCCTCACGAGGCCAGTTAAGAGACAGCTGTTCTCCTAACATTTATGACTGGGATGTGGGAGGAAAATTAGAGTACGCACAGAAAAACCTGCACAAATACAGGAACAAGATACAAGAACATTTTTTGTTATTCCATTCATGTTATCTTCTGCCCAAGGATGCTTTATATAAATGATTTATTCTATATAGCATGCTGCAAAGGGGACACTAATGCTGCATTGTACAAAATCATTTAATCCTGTGTTTCTTTTATAAAATTCTTCATACAGTGAACAGTACTCAGAAATATTTTCTGTAATCAATCTATTTTTAAATGGATACTTGAAACAGAGCCCAGTTAGCTTGACGCTCTTAGATCCCAGGTCTGTTTTCCACCCACATCCTAAATAGTTGTGTGTTTACTTTAAAGTTGACTATGTGTTAGAATGAGTCCTGAGATTTACCAGCATCCCACCCAGGCTTGGTTACTGCTGTACAGTTAATTCTGCTGGAAGAAGCACTTGAATCCCATGACAAGATAAACCATAAAATAAGTGGATCAATCAATCAATTATTTCCTGTAATACTTACGAGGAACAGAATCACTAGATTCTATTTGTAATTTTCTGTTTCAAATGGTTTTATTAATTCAGTGTACTGCCTGAAAATAGTGTACTTTATCAGATTTAAACTATTGCATAAACAATGATGTTGTTTATAGTGCATTTTCATTGCCCCATAAGCATTACGTTATATATTCTATAAACAACATTTTATACAGGACAGTACCACTATAGTTTATAAAATTAACATAAGCCCTTATTTTAAAAAACTCTAGTAATTATCAGCAACAGCTAAATTATGAGCCATCATTACTAATAACAAAGTGTGTTTTCTTTACTTTCATAGTAAATAAAAGTGAATTTGTGACAATAATTGATCGTTTCTTTATGGAACTTGTATTTTACCCAAGAATTAAGTACACACACTGTGTAGAACATAAGACATTAGACACTAAAAATTTCTACAGGAGTCTGGGCAGAAGTAAGAGCTTAATGCTGTTGGATGGCAGGACAAATTTGTGCTTTGCAGTGCTTGACTTGCAAGCAGCTGGTCAATTAAAAATGATTTTAATTGTGATTTTTGGCTCTGGAAGAGGTGCTGCCATCCAGCCAGCAGCTGATCCTGAATAATAGCAGCTCGATGAGGCTGAAACAGCGGCCGTGTTACTGGTTGTATCTGTCTGCTAAGCCACCGATGTGTGAAGGTAGAAGTTATTCAGCTGTCTAGGAAGCATGAGACTTGCATCGTGCCAATTATATTTCCATTATTCAGGCTGATGATGCACATTGTGCACCAGTTCAGTGACTTAAACAAAGTTTTCTCCTCCCACCAACCTCATATGGAACTACATAGTAACTACTCTTCACCTTTCTCCTCTTAAACAAAGTTGGTTCTCATTAAATGTCACTTATAGGCTATGATTCCATACTTGTGCCACATTTTGTTGAAAGAAGCTACCAATATTTATAGTGGGTGACAATTAGAGGATGTTTGCTATTGTCAATGAATCAGATATTCATTTACAGTGATTTCTATTACATTTTAGACAAAGTTTCATGAATGTTTTTACAATTCCTTTAAAACGATATGAGTGCTTATGTTTTTAAATGCTTCATATAGCAATGTACTGTATTTATAGTGTTTTTTTATTTATAAATGTCTGTAAGGGCTCTGATTCTGTCTTCATTGATAAGCACGACAATAATTTATTTGAAATGAATGTCTTTTTGTGTTTAAAAAAGTTCTAATGTATTGATTTTACATAAAATAGACAAAGGGTATAATGAGGCAAGGTCAACTTACATGCATCCTCTTGAGCTGACAAGAAATGATGCTTATAAATGCTGCAAATTGTGAAGACGTTAGACTTCTAAAAACTCACGTAAGAGTCTATTAACATCATTTTATGAAGTGATAACAAAAAGCAGTCTCAAGTTACAATCTGCCTTTCCCATCACTATACTGCAAAAGCTATGGAAAAAGTTTGGCATTTTTTAAGTTATTTTTGTACAATCATGGTATACATTCTGCGGTGGGTTGGCACCCTGCCCGGGATTGGTTCCTGCCTTGTGCCCTGTGTTGGCTGGGATTGGCTCCAGCAGACCCCCGTGACCCTGTGTTTGGATTCAGCGGGTTGGAAAATTGATGGATGGATGGATGGTATACATTTTTAAATAAAAAATACAGTGTCTGTCCTTACAATTTCCTGCAGAGTCAACATTCTCACCTTGAAAATGGACGTATTCAGAATTTTTTCGTATTTGTACCAAAGCACCAGCAAGCATGATATTTTAAACAATGTATAAAAAAATACTTCAATTAAGAACATAATGTTTCAGGACAAGTTAAAATATACCAAGATTGTAAAAAAATAACTTCCAAGTAGAAAAATATCAAATGTATTCTTTTAGGCAATAATTTACATTATTAAGGTATTTATCTTCAGAGGCTGCACATAAAAGAACATCATTAATATATAACTGAAACTTTTTTTTTCCTTTAAACAACTCCCACATCCTTCTGGCCTTATCACTAAATTAGTCATCTAAATACCATTATCAAAACACTCATTACAAGGAAAGCAGGAACTGACCAGAAGAAAAGTGCTGCAGAATAAATTAAAGCCATATATTTGGCAAGACCAACACCAAAGTTTTAGTTCACTGCCTTTGCAGAGTTTACATGTTCTCCTTATGTACCCTGAGTTCCAATTAGTTCTCTTCAAATATTCCGGTTTTCTCCCTCAAGCTGAAGTCTGGCCTGACAGCAGTGTGTGTGTTGATTCTTGCCCTGCCTCACATGCTACTGAGATAGACAGCTGTTCCATGTGTATCTGTATTGAATTATGTGGGATTAAAAATAAACCTATGATCGCTGCTGTCTGCTGCAATTCAGAATTCTAAGTATACTGGAGGTTGTGGTCTGCCTCTTTGGGATATTCTAATTCAAAGAGTGCACCTTTTACCACTCATCTATTTGGTGGAAATAGATGTAAATAAATCATTTTGGTCTACTATAATATATTAGCAAAATACTAAAAGGCACTAGAATAGCATAGGACCGAAGGAGAAGCATAACAAAGGCAGTAAGAATCTCCAACTGGGTGAAATGTGAGGGTTAAATTGTGTAAATTTACTAGGGATTTACTAGCAGGCAATTCAAGTAAAGTCCAAGACACAAAACAGTGATGTGAAGGACTGGAAGAGTGTTAGCAAAAAGACAGATTAATTAATGAGCCCAGCGCATTAAGCAAAAATTACAAATAAAAACCAATAGATAGATGAACTTAAATATTCTGAAAAGAATTATTCTGTAGAAAAATGATGACACTTTAATTTATATAGAAGGTGTTTGAAGACAGGTGTATACAATATGACAACACATCTACACCAAGGCAAACCAAGTGCCAACATGCACATGAAAAAGAGAAAGAAATTAAAAACAAATACTACTATTATTAACTAAAAAGCAATATAACAGACTAATATAAAACAATCTCAGCAGTAACTGTAACAGCAGGTATATTTAAATCACGAGTCTTCAGCCTTGATTTAAACACCTAAGACTGATGGGGCTCTTATCATTTTCGTAAGTACGTCACTCCCGGGTTTGGACATCCTATACCTAAAGGCTTAGTCTCATATACAACATTCATTTATCTTCAGAATATTAAGGAGGTTTGCTGTTTGAGATTCCAGCATATATTCAGTAGTTTAGACACTCTTAAGTTCTGTATGGTAAGGATAAGCTGAACCATTTATGACTCTGTACTGTGGGAAGAAGGATTTTAAAATCAATTGTAAAGTTAATTGAAGTCAATGAAGTGATTTAAGAACTGAAGATGTATGGTCGGACTGCTCAGTTCTAATTACGATCCATGTTGACATGTTTTGAATTAACTGTAAAGTAGTAAGTGAACAATTCAGACAGCATGGCCATGAAGCATAACAATAGCCCACACGCTCACTTTGCACTATCACTGGTTCACATACATTTGCTGACAGTTTTATTTACAAACACACAAGTTGGATGCTGATAAATCAAGTTCATGTTTTATATGACACAATATATGACACGTTCATTAGAATTCTTCCCTGTGCTTCATTTTGCGTGTCACAAAACAAAATATTTCATATCATTATACGTAAGTGCGCTCTCATAAATGCTGCCAACATAACACACAAACAACTCTTTTTTTTCCCATTTCCTTCACCTGTTTTGCTCCATGGTCAGGACCTCTAGATGAGATCTCTCCCTTGCTTTACTGACAAATTTATTCTACCTGCTGGGTGAAGTAAAGTATTGTTATAAAGGTACTCTTTTGTTATTACTGCCATGTTTTTTTTCCGAGTGAAATGAATACCACATCAAGTGACAGAGAGCATAATTCTGAGAGAATTCTTAGGAGCTGCTGTTTTGACATCTGCATTTCGGTAAATGCAGAGCTGTCAAAAACAATACAGGTGCCACTGCAGGAGATGCATTTTCCTTCTTATTTTTTCAAATAACTTAATTTATTTATCGCCTGGCTTTACCCAAAAATGGATGTTTTCACTGAAATAATGCCCAGTACTGGGGCATAGTGAGAAAAATAAATGAAAAGACTCTGCTCTTTATGTAAAGTCTCATTTTAATGGTGGTTTGTGACAAAAATAAAGCAGACCAGACAAGGTGAAAAAATTGCAAGAAATAGTTTCAGTCACTTTTCACCCAGTGATTTTGACATTCAGTTGTAAAGATGTAGAGGACAGATATGAGCTGGAATGGTGAAGGCTACTGTGTAGCCTTTTAGTGTTCATTTTGTAGTGTGATTCTTTAAAATGTAGGATTCTCTTCTAAAGCTTGTGCTACTGTCCAAAGGCCTCACTGCAGCCCTGCACATACGGCACTTTCACATTTTAGCTGCACTGTGATTTCTGCTATCTGAATGTTGCACTACTGTTCAAAAGATTGGGGTCACCCAGATATTTTCATGTTTTTGATAGATGTTGAAACCTTTTATTATCATATACTATTAAATTGATTTAAAAATACAGCCAAGGAATCACTACTGTCTACCACCGCTTGAAATGACCGATTTTTAATTTATTATTTACATGCCGCTGTAAAGCCCCACTTTCATTCAGTGTCCTAATGGTAGCTCCCTTAGCCTATCCTTAATTAGTCATGTTTGCATGCTAACTGGTTATTAGAGAAATCTTTGTAATTGCATTAGCTGAAACCTGTCATTCTGTTCACTTGGTTTGCAAGGTACTTGCATTTCTAAAGTTCAGTTCTGGGCTCAAAAATGGCCAAAATGAAACAAACTTGTTGGTGTACTTGTTTTAAAAAAAAAAAAAGAAAGGCTAATCCATGATGGACTACAAAGAAACTGAAGATTTCATATAAAGGTGTTCGTTACTGTTTTAAGGGAAGAGGGCAAACCAGATCTAACCACGACAGAGAAAGAGGCAGAAGGCCCAGATACACAACTACATAAGGGCAGAGGGACAGAAGAGTCTGCAGTTTCAGAAACTGACACCTTATAGGTCCCAGAGTGACTTCTTAACTAAATAAACATCAAATGCCACAAACACCAATGTAATCCGGAACATAAAAACGACAATTTCAGGATGCTGAATATAATACACATTGCCAGTCATCTTCTGTGCAATGAATGTCTGTATTCTTTTGCCCATTTTAACCTTTTCTTTTTATTCGTCAGTTTCAGATATGACTTTTTCTTTGCAACTCTGCCTCTTAGAACATCATCCTGGAATAATCTGTTCTCTGTTGCAGATGACTCTGGCATTTGACATTTATTTAAAGAAGAAGTCGACTGAGGACCAGTAAGGAGTGTGTTTCTCAAACTACACACTCTGATGTCCTTCTTCTCTTATGCAATTTTACATGCATCTCTGCCTTTCCCCCCCATTTTCTTTCTCTCAAGACAGTAACAGATACTTTTGAATGAAATCTTCAGTTTTATGGCAGTATGTTACATGGAATGGCCTTCAGTCTGTTTCATTGAGAATGCTGTTTCATTTTGGCCATTGTTGGACCCAGAACTGAACTTTAGGAATTCTAGTACCTTCCAACACAAGTGAACAGAATAAAGGTTCCTCTAATAACCAATCACCATGTAAACATGACTAATTAATGAAAGAGTTATCCTTAGGAGACTGAAAGAATAGATAATGAAAAGCGAGGCGAGCACATCGGCAAAACGAAACCTCCAAGGAGAGAGAAACTTGATTAGCCGCTGATAGACAATGGAGGTGAGTACATCGGCAAAATGAAACCACAGAGGAAAGAGAACCTTGCTTAGCTGCTAATGCACAACCGATGCAATTGATTTGATTGAAGTGCCAGAATCCATGGTTTCTAGGAGCCTGGGCTTTTTACAGCATGGGTTTACACAACTAGTATGTTATATACATATACACTCTGCTATGTCTGGCTAATTCAGGTCATAGGAATATACAAAGAAAAATTAAAATCTCTGGTGACTGACTAGATCTCATGAAATGGAGGTGGCAGCTCTAACTAATATGCCACCAATCAGCACCACACTTGCAGTATACTACATATATATATTAAACCCCTGTTTCTTCTCTCAACAATGCTGCCGATGTATTCTTTTCGCTTCACAAGGTGTAGCGTCTGCTCAGTGGGGAGTCAGACACATGCTATATCTTTGGCATATACAGAGAATCATTTGTTATAATGATGGACTATACCAGTCGAACATCACTTACAGTTGTGCTTTGTATAAGATGAACTAGGCAGAATTGTAGTACAGTAATTGAAAAAGTAGCTTTAAATCTGATCCTTGGGGGCTTTCACATTTGGGATTTTTTTTTTGAGTCCTATAATTTTCTTCTCACATCCCAAATATGTGCATTAGGGTGCCAGTGAAAATCAAAGTTTTTATTTTCTCACATCTTAGCCCCCAGTTCTGTTCCTCTACTTACCATGATAAATTACACAAACGTTTATGACAATCAAACAATATTTACTGGTGGAACAAGAAATCAGAATTTTTCTATATTCACTATATAGAAGCGTGCATGCTGATATGACTGTTCTGTCCAGCTCTTCAGATCTTTTCAGTTAACAGAATTTTTGTTAGTGCTGGAAACTGTTTGCGATGGTCTTCTACAACTTGTTGGAGGTACTGTTTCTGTTCTTCTTGGTTTGTGATGGCCGAATTGAATGACTGAATCAGTGCCACCCCTCTCTCCGCTGCATCATTGACCAGTTTCAGGTGTTTGCACTGAGCTGAAATATATGCTTCATTACTGTCCCATGAATCAGGATCGTCCATGAGGAAGTCCGGTGAAATCTACATACAAGTGAAAAACTTCCTTGTGTTATGTGATACAAAGTGTGCCAACCGGGTTTCCGGTCTAACCCTAACCCTAACCCTCAACTGTTGCTCGTACAGATGGATCTTCATCACCATTCCTGTTTAGTGTAGCAACCAGTTCTCTTTTTTCTGTCACAGACAGTTGAGTATCAAAAAATGCAAGCCCAACAAGAGTTTCACTCAGGTACCAAAGATGGCGTGTAATAGTCTGTATTGCTGCATTTGCAACTGTTCTGTTTACATCTGGTACATCACCAGGGCTTTCAGCAGCTGGAGGTCATTTCGTGGAGCTGACGCTGGAGAGGTACAGGCGTACCACGCTTTGATATACACCTTCACCACAAACATGTTGAACTGCTGATCTTCTGGGTTTTGCTTTCTGCAAACCTTTCCATTTCATGTGCTGCTGTTTGATTTGTTTATTATATTGTACTCTTTTTTCATAGGGATTCGTGCCCTCTTTTGTTGTTGCAGCAGCACCATCCTGGACTGTTTTCTTCTCAAGAGTATGCAAATGAAAAAATTCAACTTAGCACTTGTCTGTTAGAAGGTAGCTTACAGCCAGTAATGGTCTCAGAGAGTCCTCCTATAAGCCATACACCGTGTCGTGATTTCCTTGACTTTATATCTACAACTGATGTCATCTTGCTTAAATCCTTCACCTATACCTGATATGCAAATATAACAGTGTTGAGTAATTAGGACTCAGTAAGTTTATAATTTTGGCACAGCTCTGTAGCAATCTAAAGATGCAGATAGAAATAAGAAATAATCCCATCCGGCTTATAGGACTACGCTATGCAAACAGCCTAACAGCACTGTAACATTTTCTTCTTGTTGTCTCACAGTTCCTCTATTATCACGCGCAAGGAGTATGTATGCCTGTTACTGATAAAATACTGGAATCACACACATTATTAACCTTTAACTTTGGGAACTGTGATTGAAATCTGTCTGTATGAGCATATAAAAAATACCCGGTTTTTCATTTATTGCATTATTTTACATTTCTTACACAAGTGTCACAGCAACAAAAGTAAACACTAGGCATAGATAAAAACAATACAAATTTATTTTAAAAGCTCAGTTATGCTGAATATTCCAAGTACAATACCTGTCAATAACAAGCATAATAGTTACATGAAATGGGGATTTTACAATAAATACTGATGACTTCAGAAGCATTGTGCCACCAGTAAATGTTGATATATTCCTCTCAATTTTTTTCATGTGTCATTTTTATGAAAAGGAACATTTTTACAGGTAAGACTTCACAAAATACATACGTCACTTTTTCGCATATTGATTGTTGGCACCCTAATGTGCATGTTAGATTGATTTGCAATTATAAATTGATGGGTGAGGTAGGTAGGTAGGTAGGTAGGTAGGTAGGTAGGTAGGTAGGTAGGTAGGTAGGTAGGTAGGTCGTGTGGGGGGGTTGTGTGTGTTTTGAACTTGACTGGCACACTGACTAGAGTGGGTTGCTGCACTGTGCCACCATTCTGCCAGAACAGATTCCAGCTCCTCTCACTCCTGAATTTGATTCAGAAGGTTCAGGTAATGGATTAGATTAACAGGTGAGAGAAAACTGAGCCGTCTTCTGATCTGGTCTGAAAGTTCTAGAAGCACTACAAGACATTAATTAAATATTAAGAGCAGATTCAGACTAGTGTCACTAGTGATTTCCTCAATATTTTCAGGGCTCTTATGTCCAGCACCAGTCATATGGTTGGCTATAAGATAACTGTTTAATTACAATAATAATCCCAAACCTAATTTTAAAATTCTGTCCATTTCTTTAAAGAAATGTTCAAACTAACTTTTCTTACAAAAAGATTGAATGAGATGAATGAATACATCCATCCATTATCCAACCTGCTATATCCTAACTACAGGGTCACGGGAGTCTGCTGGAACCAATCCCAGCCAACACAGGGCGCAAGGCAGAAAGCAACCCCTGGGCAGGGTGCCAGCCCACCGCAGGGTACACACACACACACACCAAGTACACACTAGGGACAATTTAGTATCACCAATGCACCTAACCTGAATGTCTTTGGACTGTGGGAGGAAACCGGAAACCAGAAACCCACGTCAACACGGGGAGAACATGCAAACTTCACACAGGGAGGACCCAGGAAGCAAACCCAGGTCTCCTAACTGCGAGGCAGCAGCGCTACCACTGCGCCACCGTGTCGCCCTCTGAATGTATACAGTATTTCTATATTTAATAATGAAAGGAACTTGATGGCACCCACTCAATTAAACATCATAGGCTGAATCAAGCCACTCCCCCTAACCACACACCCCCCTCCACAGTCCGACATAGCAAACATCTGTGGACAAGTGTGGCCTTCATGATGTACATTACATCTGGGAATGCCTGCTGGCAGTGGCAAGCTGTCAAGTCCGATATGAAAAAGAAAAATATGTTTTTATTCTTATTCTGAGGTGCTGCAAGTTGTCACATACACGCACACACATTTATCTGCTGACCTTGTCAGCACTTTATTTTAATTAAAATCTCTAGACTCAGCCAAAGAGTATTTTAGGCAAGCAGCCAAATGCAACTTTCGTTTGGATGCATGAAGATTAAGAGGCTTTATGGTTAATAAGGGTTAATAGATATTAATGGTCATGCTGGTTTTAAGCAAATAAATAAAGGAACTAAATTCATAGCAGTCCAGAATTAAGTTATAGTGTACAAAACAATCTCTCTTCAAAGTTCACAAGCTGAGCTTCAAAAAAATATTTATTGCTAAGACTTCTGTAATTAATAAAAACAGATATTCACCCAGGATGTGAAATTAATTAAATCAAGTAAACATACAGACTCTCTTTAATCAAAGTAAATTAAATAGCTGTTGAACAGTAAATGGGGTGTGTAGGGCAGAAAGAACAGGTGATCAGCAAAACCAGCCCATCCATACACAGCTGAGTTTTTCATCTCTCTCATGTGCTTTAAGCAGTTCTATCATTTAAACCAGTAAAGTAAAACTGGGGATTTCACCTGAAATAAGTCAGCTCTGTGTAGGTATGAAACAGTGGGTTCTTCATATATTCATATCAGGGATACTCCTGACAATTATCTTTTATCAAACTCAGAATGGCCCTGTTTTGAGATGCTCACTTACCAAGAATCTCAATACAATTGAAATGATTGCAACCATATTAGTTAAAGAGACGAGTTACTTATGTTTTGTAGTTTTTCTGCAATTAAGAGTTTAGAACTAGAGGAAGAATTTGATATTTGGTAAAGGAGCCTTTTTTCAGAACCTTGTTGTTACTATTTATCTGACTTTCGCAGTAGATCTTAAAGTCAACTGCATATTTGAGTTCACTGCTTGCTCGTCATGATTAAGAGAAATTGACGTGTGTTTCCATGCACAACAAAATTTCATCAGAATCCAGTATTTGCATATTTTAAATATTTTGATGATGCCCCGTGGTTGATTCCTACCATACTGTAATAGGGTCTAGCAACTTCCAAGGATGGATGAACCCTGAATTTGATTATGTGGGTTTGGTAGATGGATGGAATATAATGGCGGCAAAATTGGACGTCATCATGAAAAATCTCCTCAAGGACGTGATCTATTGGAGCACTTTTAGCCACAGGCTCATTCCACCACAATGTGTGAAGAAGCACCTCTGGGGATCTTTTCTGTCCACTGATATACAGTAAGGCTATTCAATGCTCCCTCCCAATGTACTTGATAAGTTCATTTTAACATATCTGCACAATAGACATTTATTGATTGATTGATCTATCGATTGGCTATTTTATCTGTCCTGTGAGTCTCTAACCTTGTTTTTTATGTTTCTGCTGCTGTATAGATTTGAATTTCCCTATGGGATTAATAAAGTTTATCTAATCTGCTGTAATCTAATGCCTTCTCAAGCCCCGTCAGTTACTTCATGCCCAGCACCAATTGCAATTAAAAAAGCCTCATACTCTTAGAAAGTGAATGTTTAATGTGTTATATGCAGTGGCACAGTTGTTTGTGCTGCTGCCTCACAGCTCCAGGCATGAGATTTTGATTCCAGTGTGTGTCCCAGGGTTGATTGTTGCACCATACCCTAATGCTGCTGTTCACTTCAGCAAATAAAATTGGAGTTCAGAAAATATAGGAATGGATTTTCATTGATAGTTGTATTAGTTTTATTTTGATAGTTTTTTCTCTAATTGCTTAAAAATTATTAAATCAGATTTTGGTATTTAGTTTAGTTTAGCTTTTAGTATTTGGTGTAAAAACAAAGCATTGCATAAAATTACTATTTCCTTCAGTATCTTGACTTTATTATGGTGTATAGCAGGTAGATGGTTTTGCAGTTTTGAACACTTAGTGCTAGATTGATTTCAGGCTTGGAAACAAGGCAGGTGCCAGCCCTGGACAGAAGCCCAGTCAGTCATAGGGAATACGCACATACACTCTTGTTCACTTCAGGCCAACTGAGAGTCACAAATTAACTTAACATTTGTTTACATTCTGTTTATAACAATCTGAATTACAAAAATAGATAAGTCAACATTTTATATGGCTACCTTTACTGTGAACTCACTTCACAAATTCAATCAGTGTTTACTCTGAATGGCATCTTTCATAAATGGTAGCATAGACAATACTTTAGAATATTAACTTTATTGTTATAACCCCCTTTCATTAGGTTTCAAAAGTGCACTGCAAAATTAATTAATAAAATAGACAAAAGAGGTTTTTGCAGTGTGTGATGTAACATGAGACGTAACAAAACAAGTTCTTTTTGCAACCTATAGCATCGTTCACAGTAAGTATGCACCACATTATATCCATTTTCTGTACGTGTTGCCAACATTGTTGATCCAATAACAGTACACTTTAGAAAATGAATTGTTCTCTGATTTATATTGTGAAGTGAACTCTGATGCTGCATTTATATTACCCAGTCTTGATGTCCAAATCAGAATTGGTGAACCCTATGTCGGTTATGTTTATACCACACAGACTAGACATGGTCGGAGCGTTTACATAAACACTCAGTTCATGTGAAATGTTTCCCTGTGCATGTGTTGTAGTGTAGTAACACAAGTAAGGCTTAAATATATATCTTTTAGAGTTTTCTATAATTTAGAAGCATTTAAGTTGAGTCAGAATAGAAGGGATATGGCTTTATAAACCTCAGCAATGTCTGCTGTGATGTCATCCACCTTCATTTAGAGAGTTATATGGACACACAACAAGAGACTATAATGTTAACTGCTTTGATAAACCCTTGAGAACTTTTGAATGAGACAAATGACATTTAAATATCTGTGCAGCTGCCTCTCCCCATGCTTCTCTCTCGTTTAATGGGTTACATGTTGCACAGAAATGGTGTAATCAAGACACATCCTGGACCTACAACATAATTTGACTGTTTAAATTAAGATTGGAAGTGCACAATTGGGATTAAAATGGAATTTAGTATCATATACGAAAGTAAGTCTGATCTCAAAAAAATCAATTCCATGTAGTTTTGTGAGTTTATACCAAATGTGACATGCATTAGATATGCGAAAAACCTGGAATTGGGTCACACCAGAGTGGTAGTGTAAATGCAGCTAAAGTGTGTTGCACAGTCAGTATATTAATAATTTTTATTATTTGCCTTTTAAAAATAGTACCGTAGCATGACCATCCTAAAATGAATACTGTTTTTAATTTCATATAGAGTTTCATAGTTAGAATTATTATCAACAGTTCTTTGCAAAATGATTGCACCACATTTTACGCATCACCATCATAGAGAATGCCATAAAATGGCACATTAGAGAATTTTATTTATTTATTAATTTTTTTTAAGCTGCATTTTTTAAAGTCAACTCCATCAAAAGTGCAATAAAGTCAGCATTTTAGACTTTCTTACAATAGTGCCCCTTCACAAGGAGCACTTTAGAACATGACATAATGGTAATTCATCATTATCTGAAACAGCCAAGAAAATTGGCAGGCTTATTGTGCCAGGGAATGTGATGTACAGCATTCAGGGTACAAGTTTTGAAGATGCAAGTGTTAGAGTCTTGTCTGAAGCCCTACTAGCATACCTCTAGGATTATAATTTGCAAGCAGTCCTTATTTGAACATCCCAGCATGTGTAATTACCCTTTTGGGCAACTGTTTGCTTTTTCCAAGCTCTGCTTTGAATGCCATTGTTTTCTGTCTAATTTCTTCTATAATTGCATTCTAAGGCAATGTATTATTCGGGAAGTTTAATTTTTTAATTCCCTTCATCTCTATAGAAATTTAAATTCAAAAGGACACTCCAGTTCCACAGCAATATGAATCAGATTGCTGACACCTTCTTTTGCAGTAGAATTTGCATTTTAATTCTTATTTTTTTTCTTTTTTTTTGCTGCATTTAATATTTCTGGATAAGAGGAAGTTCAAATATTAGCAATTTCTAATTTCAGCCTTCACTTTGGCTTTGACACAAAAGTATCCTCCATTGGGGGAATGTTTCTCTGAAACTGTACTTCTGAACAGTCTCATGGAAATAAAAAAGTGTTTCCTTATTTTAAAAGCTTTTGTTTCCTTGCACTTGGCTGATGTGCTCTTGGTGGTTTCAGAAGTGGCACTGAGAAACCCTCCCTCCTGCTGACAGGTGAGTTTTAATAAAGCTTCAAATGCCTCTTCTTGCAGGCCTGAAATGTAGGCAGAGATGAGGACAGGCTGTCATTCCATGCAGATGAGTCATAGTGTCTGTGGAAATATGCTTGTGAACATCTCACCCAACTAAGAAATCCTCTTCAGTGTCTTTAAATCACCGATACTCAGTTTGCCTCATTAAAAAGCTTGTTCTGTATTGCTAAGAATGGTCATGTTGGCAAAAGAATGCATTCACCAGTTGTCCCATTCTCTTTATTCAGTAGTATCTCATGCACAGGGTATTTCCCTTAAGTTGTAATGCCACCACCATGGTCACAACTTAGGTTTCATCCAACTGCTTAAATAATGATCATTGCTTAGCAATAACAGTTTCAACATCAAGTTAAAACCAGTGTATTAAAGTATAACTGGTTTAAAATTTAAGCAGTTTCTCCGGAAGTGTTTAGTGCTCTGTCTCTTAAAGGATAAGTTTGGTATTTTACAAGTCAAAGTTATTTCTTCACAAATATGGTATATTTACATTTCCAATGCAAAATAATGTTCAAAAGTCCAGCGATTGCTATAAAAGCGTTTGTCATTGGAGTTAATGGGGCAAGGTTGTAGTCTTGTGATCACACACACATTCTAAAAATAGCTTATACATGTCATTTTTGAACAAAAAAAACCCATCATTATTATGAGATTTAGCCATTTTAAATAAAAAACAGCTGTCCACATTACTTCAGCACTTGTAGTCTTTCACTAACCTTTCACACATATGTAACTCCTCTGTGGGGGAAGTGGTTGCTTCTAAATATGACCAAATCATAGTAAACTGTTCTTGACACATGGCTGGTGTTGTTTTCATTTACTTCTATATTTATGTGACAACTCACACAAGTGAATAGAAAAAGTATCCTTACCACAAGAAAAATATTACCAGGAAGATGAGATAAAATGATTGATTTCCAGGTCCCTGTTGTTGTCACGAACATGCGTTGGAAACCAGAAGATATGTCTACCTTTGTCGAAACTCAAAGAGGATGCACTCAGTACATTTTAGGCCTTTAATTTTTGGGGGTGTTTCATGTCTCATTACCTCCATTGTAAAGAACCACTGTGGGCAAGATAATTTTTTAATTTACAGAAATCGTTGTACTTTAGAACACAATTCTGTGTGGCAGATGCATATATATATATATATATATATATATATATATATATATATATATATATATATACTAGGGGGCTTTGCCCCCTGCTCGCTTTGCTTGCCAATTCCCGTGTTTGGTTTTCCAGATACACACTTTTAAGATTTTTTTTTCTTTGAATTGTTGCTATTTCATTAGTTTCACTTATATTTCAGAACTTCTGTAAAAACAATATTTGTAATATATATATATACCATGTTCGCAAATAAACAACTTTGACTTGAAAAATACCAAACTTATCCTTTAAGTTTTTTTCTTTTTTTTAACCTCTTATTTCAATAGCTAAAGGTTTAAAACATTAATAATAAATACGTTGCTGTAGTTTATAAGCCAAACTGCTGTGTACTATATACACATGACTTACATTCACATTCACATAATGCAGTATATGTTTAACTTGCTATAGAAATAAAAGCATGTTACTTGAAGTCAGATAAATAATTAGGTTAAACAGCAGAGAAAATGGAATGAGAAACACAACATACATTTTGGAGTTCACATTTTCTAGGAAGCTTAATTTTTCTTGATGTGTGAGAAGTCATGGTTATTTGAGAAACCAGCTTGGCCATTAAAACACTTATTAAAAAAAATGTTTTGCCAGATTAATATAGGATTGCCTCAAAGTATTATTACTTGTATTGGCGAAATTATAAAACCAAGAGTCATCTTATGATTACAAAATAATTGTGAAATTTTGTGCAAATAGGAGCTAACCAGGGAATGGACAAAACCTTTCCTACTGGCCATGCCTTGTATTAATATCTAATGCTCCATGGACATAAAATGATCTTAAAGATCATTAAAAAAACCTGTTTTTACTGGGAATGTAAGCCAGCAAAAAAGAAACTGGTATGTCCAGCATATGACATCTTACATACTTTCCCTATTATACACATACCTACACACACACACACACACACACACAATCATCTGGGATACATTTAGTAATTGCCGCAGAGCAAAATGAGTCTGAAGAGTTTATCCTCAAAATCAATAGGCACCTAGTGCTAATTACCATGTTTAGTTTCATTTGTATTGAGTGATGCGTTTTCTGATTTATCTCCACACCCTCTCATATTGAACTAAGGACAAGCACATTGGCACACACAGAATAAAGTCAGAAATCTGTATCACAGGGATCAGAAGCCTCAAACACTAAACACATACAGCTAATGTAGGCACAACAGTTGTTTTAGAACTGCAGTCTCAGATGACCAGGAAGTGCACAGTGCCAATCTTTATATCATCACATGGATGATGCCATGTACTGTCCCATTCTGGCTACCCATGCACAATGATGTGGTAGCAACCACACACTAAAGAGAAAAAGAACATGGATGCACATCAAGACCTGAAATATTTTTAACTACTTGAAAATGATCCACAAGGACAAACTGAAGAAATGAATCCTATTAATATCAAACCCCCAAAAGTGAAATTCTCACAAAGGCCACATATATGGAAATACAGACAAATATCATTCTGAAAATAGTCAAGTTATGGTCAGGGTCTGGCTAAGTTGTTTAACTCGGTTGAGATCTTGAAGTTGATATTTCAGTCCTACCACAATACTTTCACTCTATGCAGTATATATTTTTGGTAAATGAAAGGAAAGTGAAAAAGAGCTCAAGTGTATCATTTGCTTAGTGCTATATTTACTTTAACTTGATAGATCTGCACTGGGCAATTGATTTTCGGTCTCATTTGGGCTACAATTTTTAAAGAACAAATTTCTCAGGTTTTTGTACAGTGGTACACTCAGTCCCAGTCTCCCCATTCTCAGTGTGCATTTTGTATGTTTTCCGTGTGTCCATACTTGGTTTTCTTCCCATATCCCATAACAAGAAATTCAAAATTGACCATTTGTGACAGAGTGTTGGTGTATACTGGATGCTTTGTTGTGGACTAGCACTCTGCCATGTTTCTTGCCTTGTGCTCAGTACTACTCAGACTAGCTCTGGCACTTCCAATCCTGAATTACACCAGTTAGGTTCAGGAAGTGGATAGATGGGTGAATATACTGTAGTGTCTGTCATGCTACTCGACTGAGTTTTGACTGCAATTTTACCCAGCCCCAGTGTCACTGTTATTGCCAGATTCGTGCTTTTGCTTAGAGTTTTGACTTGGTTTAATTTGTGTTTTTTAATACTACTAAATTTAATCTGTACTGTACTTTTTGTGCTAAGGCTGTCAATCAATTAAAAATATAAATTGTGATTAATTGCAACTTGTCACTCGATCACTCATATGTTTAACCAAATTGGCTCAGCAATGTGTCCAGTATTACCCTGTGAATTTCACTGCTGTACAACTTCTTAGTTGCTCAAACTGCAGACTTGGGTCTTTCACATAACTCCTTGATATGTGACACAATTGTCCCATGTGAAGGTAAAGTGTAAGAATTGCCAGGCCTCACTGAATGATGTGTCTCAGCCCTGTGTCTTCAACTATATTTAGAGGTCTGCATTCTGAATCGAAACATTTTTCAATAAACAGCAGCAGTTGATGCTTTAAATTATGTTCCATTCATGGACTATAGTCTGCTAAAGATTCTGCTGCCTGACATTTTTTAACAGCAGCATTTTACATGTTTTGCTTGTAAGTGATAATCAAGGGTGTTGTATGTCTGTGATATTTAAATTGGTCTGCACTAAGTTTACAACATTTGATGATTTTGTCATTTGAACCATCTAGGGCTGTTCTTAATTAAAAGCAGGCATAATACATTTCATTTTTCTCGGCCATAGATAACAAAATTGATTAAAGCAGGTTTTTATAAAGTTTAAGTCAAGATCTCCCAAACTGATGTACCATCTGAAACCATAAGCCCAATAATGTAAAACCAAAACAACAAAGCAGAGCTGACCTTAAATCTCTGTTACTGCTACCAGAAATTATGCTGACTGATTTTCTATATTAGACCAGTTAATCAAAGCAAATATTTAACTATGTCAGACTGTTGTTATTGACTATCAAGTGATATCACTAACCCAGTGGTTCTCAGCTTTATTTCTTAAAGTAGAAATTAAAAAATATTTTGAGGTATTCCTGTTTTCTTTCAGTCATAAAAATTGTTAAGTATTGAACTCTTAACAAGCATAACTAAAAGTGACATTTCTTAATTCCCAATCTTAATATTTCATATGGGGATTTTAACAATTGATCATAGAAAATGTTTTCTGTATGTCTTTTAGTTTTTCTTAAGCAAATTCATTTTCTTCAATTATCTTTTTTTTAAGTTAAGAATAGTAGCACAGTTTGATAAGGAATAAAAATTAGAAAGACTAAAATTTCCATATTTTTAAATTACAAATCTTATACAGTTACATGTGAACTCAGATCAGAACAAAAAGGAAAATCACTCAAAGTCAGTTGTAAAGATCCAGCGTGTTTATGTTTTACAGGCTCATTATTGTCAAAGTCGGGTTCTAGTTTTGAGAACTTTAAAATACTATATCACAAAAATCTATACTTAATTATATTATACTATTACTGTATATATATTATAATGTAAACAACTATCTTCAGCCTTTAACTGCATTTATTTTTAAAGGAGGGATGAAGGTAACCAAGAATTGGGAACTCTTTCTGAAACAACAGCTTTACAATGTTGAATAATACAATGTATTAATGACAATAAAATGTCAGATACATTTTATCACTAATAATTGCTCAAACTTGCCATTAAATTTTTGTATATTATTCTGCCAATTTCTAAAACACGCTGGGCTGCCAGCTTGTGTGGCGTAGGAGTTGTTGTCAGGTGGGGTCTCATTTGCTGAGAAAGACGGCACTCAACTGAAATGCTCACTTTCACAGAATTCCATCAGAATTGGTGTGAGTTGTGGGAGTGACAGGCAGGTGCTCTCTATGAACCAAAGTGAGCTTTGAAAGACTTTGATCTGGAAAGAAAGGAGTGGAGTGTCACAGAAGGAGCACCATGACATGGAGAGGTGGAAATTAACCACAGCTGAGCATGGAAATTCACGTTTGACCACTGTGTGCCCTTTTAAGTCAGACTTTATAAACATTTTATTTTTGCGTACCATGTGACAGCTGTTTCTGTACAATGCTGCTCTTATGTATGGATATATTGATACATGAACTACTCATACTTTCACTTAACAGCTATAGAACACTTTCAGTTACCTGTACGTTTATTTAAAAACCGGGCAATTTAAACAAAATCTTTAAAATTGAAACTGATGTTTTCAACAATGTCAACCTTGCTGGGACCACACTCCTCAGTCTGAAAACAGTTGTATTCAGTAGCAAAGGGTGTTCATTAACATGATTAATGACAAATAATACATTATACCTTTCAGAATTAATCTTGTGTGTTGACAGCCCTAACTTGTACCTATCGTTATTTTCTGCCAGCAAGAGATGGGTAGACTTGCTGTTGGAAAGACCAGGAAGTGAATGCAGTCAGAGAAGCAAAAGATCGAACCAGGTAAGAGAGAACTCTAGCATCAGGTCAAAGGGCAATGCAAACACGTAGTCCAAAAAAAAAAAAAATCATAAGTGGTAAACAGAAAGAAAAATGTCTTTGGAGTAATTGCTGTAATCATTAGTATCCACCAGCCTGGATTGTGAAAGCTTCCGTGAGGTCAGCTTTTGAACCGTCACACTGATGATGCAATCTAGCATGAACTCTGGGGGCACTCCCCACTACAAATTTCAGCAAATTATAAAAAAATTTAGGCAAACATCCTAACTTTAGAAAATGACTTTTGGAATGTAAACTACATACTGTACATGATCTTATACAAAATGCATTGTAAGAAAAATGTAATAACAATGATTTTATATCACTCTGCTCAGTGGAAGATGAGACACACTTTTTGAATCTGATCCCATGAGACCAACATACTTGAAACCCATAGACAATTCTGAAGCTAACACTTCCTGAAACTAACCCATGATGAGGGAACATTTCTTAAACTTCCACAGATATGGCATCACCCTACTCAGGGCTCATATGCAAAGACCAACCTGACAAAATTTTATGAAACACAGATATAAATAGCTACCTACTTTGACTCTCACTTCTGAGATGATCAATTAACAGAAGCTTATTCATGTGGAGCTGCTTCTCAGAAGCCTGAAGAATGCACAATTGTACTTCAAGAACAACCACCTTACTTACAACCAACCCATGTCAATGCAGTTACCTCATGCCAGCAGGATAAAACAAGTTCATCCCACCAACAATATAGATATTTTCCGTCCACCCAAAACAGCAGGCAACCTGGAAGTTTCCTGGTATGCTTTACCTGGTGTACACAAGAGTTATTTAGGACTCAGGAACATGGTCTACCCAGGGTCCATGAAATGCTGCTATGATTCATGAGCTTAGCCTAGAATGTTTACTCTGTCACTTGCCAGAGGAACTTTGAGCCTGGAGAAAGGAGATGAGTGAATGCTTACAGGGGTCAAAAAAAGGGTAAAAAAAAAACATTGGTGTGATATATATACATGTAAAGAAAGGTAAAGAATATGAAAGCAATACAATAGTATTGTAGCGCCCCTTCCAGGTTGAAGCCTTTTTTTTTTTGAGTGACTGTTGGGTTCGATTGAGGGAGGGAGGAGTACAGCACTGAAGACTGACAGTGGGGTATTGATTGATGCGGTAAGGGGGGGCCGGGACAGAAGGAGGGGTTGGAGAGGGTGCTAGAAGGTTGTGTTTGGGGTGACGAAGTCGGCGTTCTTTTTCTTGATTGTTTCAGTAAAACTTGTGAGACTTTACTACGTCTGTTTTTTTTTTTTGGTTTTTTTTTTAACTTCTCTTTTTGAGCCGGACGTGGAGGTCGCTACAGTATCAAAAAAAGATAGTAAAGATCGCATTAGCACAAACAAAAGGAAATTTTTACTCGAAGAAAGGGAAAATAATCATCACGGACCAGGTATAATTGAAAAAACAGCAGGACAAAGCAAGGTCAGAAATAAAAGACAAAGAGTAGAAAACAAAGTAAAACGTCATAAAGAGGTTAAAAAACAAGGGGGCCAAACGCATGCAGAGCAGGTTAGAGATAATGAAAACAGTGGAATTCAAAAGACTCAAAAAAAACATAGGCGCGAAACACACGCAGAGCAAGATACAGAATATGAAAGCAGAAAAAAACAAAAGTGTCAGAACAAACAAAGTAAACATTGCATTAGTGCAAACAAACAGAAATCATTACTCGGAGAAATAACGAAAAGGCGAATAGAGATCGAATATAAGGACATAGGTGATATGTCTGATGTATGTAAATACTGTAAGGCTTGGAAGTCAGAGACTTCAAAAACAGGGTTTACCTCACAGAAAAAAAAATCTTAAAAGTGTGTATCTGGAAAACTAAACACGGGGGTTGGCGAGCAAAGCGGGCAGGGGGAGAAGCCCCCTAGTTTATTATATTGAAATGAAACATGGTGTGCTCAAGGTTACAGTTCTCTTTGGGATTTCAATGTTCTGTCTTTCCATGTGAAAGTAATTAGAAATGTTACCTTTTACTTTTACAGTGAAAAATAAAGGATAAAATCAGAACTAAGTACTACTGGAGAATGACTCCAGCATTCTGGAGAAGTGTGTATTCTTTGCAACATTTTTCAATTGGCACTGGTGTGTCTCTGTTAATGAACTTACTGACAATATGATTGGCTTGACTATTGTCTTTCAATGACAGCTTGGTATTAATAAAGCACTGGACACTGTCTGGTATGCAATAATGCAGAACCTAAAGCTCCTTTATTCCGAAAAGGCCAATAATGAGATTATTTAACTGTAACACATAATAGCCATTGTAATCAAATTGAAAATGACTTTGATTCACAAAGTAGGAAACTCAAACAAGAAAAAAGGATGACTCAGGTTACTACTGTTCTAAAGGGGGATGGAGATTTGAACAGGTGCATGCTAAAAAATAAGACCAATTTCTGAACCACTTAAGCAGTCTGAAATTCTATCAATTGGACAAGATGTCTTGACAACCACACCAGAAAACCAAAATAATGTCAGGAACAGGCAGAGACACCCAGTGAAATTGGAGGTTGGACAGGACCAAGACATAAAGCTGAACAGGGTTTAGGAGTGCCAGGATATACCTCCTCTGTAGTAAATCTCTAAGCATAAAAGGATACTAAAGAGTCTGTGAGTGGTTCTGAGCCTTGGTTTGTAATTAATCTTGAGATAAGGTTCAGAAGGTCTTCATTGCTAGTGGAACAACAAGTCTGCAGTTAGGAAGTCAATTGGAGAAATGCTCTGCTGCATTATTCAATGTGTGTTGTGACACAGACAGCTGGGGCTTCTGCGCAGCCGGGATGCCTGAAAGGTGTAAGGACTGGGAGAGGACCAATACCTCCCCGAAACACGAGAGGGCAAATGCCCTGGTTCACATGTGGGCCACATGTTTGGAGCTGGGAAGCTCCACCCGGTTAGGGCTCGTGGCCACCACCAGGGTCTGCTCAGACGTTCCAGGAGACATGGAATGCAGCACTTCCATCACAACAGGGAGTGCTGCTAGGCCAGAAGGCAAATACACCCGGTGTGCTTCCAGGTGCTCATGCGGCACTTCCGCCACACCATGAAATGTCGCCTGAATATTGTCACAGAGCACCTGGAAAGCATCCGGGTTGTTATAAAAGAGGCCGCCTCACTCCAGTAGAAGAGACAGAGCTTGGGAGGAGAGGAGTAAAGGCAGCAGAAGATTTGAGAGATTGGTTGATTTAGGCATTATGGTGCTGTTTAGTATATAAAATAATAAACGTGTGTTTTGGGACATTTGGTGTCTGTCTGTGCCCGGGGGCTGTCTTTCCACAGTGTAGATACTCTAAGAAGCTGTTCTGTGGTGCCATTTCAAATTTTCACAATTCTGATAAAAATGATACTGTAGCAGATCTTATTTATTATGTTTATGCAATTCTACTGTATTTTACGGAGCAAAATACCCCTAATTTCTTCTGCCCAGGTAGGTATCTGGCATTTTTTTTAATGAGAAGCCATAGACTTTTACTCTTTATCAAACGATGTTAGGTGGCACCTTTTCTGGTTAATCTTCTATGTTTAGGCCACCATACTTTGAAAGAGATTATGTCCAGCTTCAGCCCATGTCATGTTAAAGTACCTTCATCTAGTGTGAACTCATACTGTCATGGTCTTCTAAGGTTCCCTTTTTTGAGAGTTTTCTGTTAGGTTGGGTTCTACCACAGGTAGACCATTGATGAGACAGCTGACCTTTAGAGAGCTCTCTACTCATAGACAGTCAGTTCATTGACTCATTTTTGGCCCTATCCTTATGAAGGCAATTCTTTGTATATTATGACATTATAGGGTTCTGATGACCTTAAGCTTTTCACTTGATGTATAGACAAATTTTCAAGGGAAGGCTGTAAAATATTACAGCAAAGTTAGGTCATTTTCCTTAGCTATGCCCTCTGGCTACTGCTGTAAAGACAGGCCTCTAATGGATAAATGTCCATTTACACTCCAATACATATTTCACTCTAGGGATCCAGTTTTCTGCAGCTTCAGATAAGAACCATAAATATGAGTAGGGCAACCACTTCCAAACAGAAGAAACTGTGGCACATGGTGCAGGACATTTCGCACAAATAAAAATTCCCAGATCCTATAGCTTGTGAATTTTGTGCTATCATTGCTTTGAAGCAGGGCGCCTTTGCAGCTTGCCTATTCATTGCACAAAGATCTAGCCATGGAGTTCACACATAGTCATAAAACCCTGTTAGAGGTCCAAACTTTTGTCCACTCGAGAAGTCTTTCTCCACCATCAAAAAGATAAACGGACATTAGCTGGTTTAGAGATAACAAAGAGCGGATATCAGAGCAAGAACCATTGCATATTCTAGCCACACACACACACTAGAGATCACAGTGCAACGACTTTCAGCGACCCACAATGTGTTTGATGTTATTGTCAGCTGAAAATATGGCTGTAATTGTTGGAAGACAAAATGCAGAATTAGAAAATTATGGAATGGGATTGAATTGCACTATTGTTAAGGTGCACTAGTATAAAATCAGTAAAATTGGCCAGCTTGTTATTTTTCCTCCATCTGTGAGAGAAGCCTAATATCCTTAGTAAATTTGGAAATGGAAAGACAAAAGTTGGATAACCTCGCCGTTTTCCAATTTGCAAGAAAGTGCCTGCGAGGCTTTGCTCAAATGAGCATGTGGGAAGCAGTGCCACATTTACAGTCGGTCACATAGCATCAATATTAGGGGCCGAATGAGCAGCATGTCATTAAAAATACAGTATCTGTACTGCTTTATGGGATCAGTGAGGCGGCTGCTAACTTGTATTACAACCAGAAACAAATGACTTTCTGTTTTATAAATGCAGTATTTCTTGACAGCCAAGCTTGTAAATACAATGCATTAATTAAATGTAATAAGCTTTTATACAAGCCATTAGACTCTTGGGGCTTCAAAGCCAACAAGTAAGTGCTATTGAATTTTAATTTATTAGCAGATTATTTAATCTGCCTCTGAGCTCCCACTTTCATAGAGTAAACACAATGATGTTCCAAAACAGAAATTCAATCCATTCTGGTCTTACATTCCTGAACTGTGATGATAGAATCAACATCCTTTTCCAGAGCATGGGTTGGCCAGGCAGCAGAGTCAATTTCCTAAATGGCAGGATGGTTATTAGGGGGAACTTTAAGAAGATCATGGGAGAGCTGTACTACCAGTTTTATAGAAGGAATAGGCAGGTTTGGTGTGATGTCAGGGAACATCAGCTTCAGGTTTCATTTAAGATAATGGAACACAAACAGTTCTGCTGCTGAACCAATTAAACTGCTGTAAATCATAAAGTAAAGGCAATTTGAAAATTATTCAGTAACTGAAATGGACAGAAGCAGACACAATACAACATGTTTGTGATCATTTATGGGTAGTTTGAACATCACAGCGCAGCGCTTGGCAGTTAGTCTAGTTGAAAGTAATATCAAATAAACATAGGACGCTCTGCTGCGGGGTTGCACCTTTGTTGAACAATACGGCATGGTGAGATTTCTTAGGGCAGAGGAAGTGATGAAGCCTGCTGAAATTCACTGAAGGATTTGGCTCAGTATGGAAGTTAAAATAGCATGACTCAATGGAAAAATCAAATGTAACTGATGAAGCTCAATCTGGTCGACCATCAACATTGTGAAGAGAAGCCCACATCAATATGGTGAATGCCTTCATTAGAGAAGACTGATGGATTACAGTGTCCACTGCTGCTGCATATTTAGATATCAGCTATGGATCTGCACCTGCCATAATGCATGATGACTTAGGCGTAGGTTTAAACTTCACACGATGTCATGTGTGCTCCAGCGGACGCTACTGCTACACAAGTGTTGTACTATTTATACTTGTGTGTGTACTTTACATAAATCTGGAAGATTCCACCAGGTGGCAGTCTGAGATATTATAATGGTGAGAAAACATTTGGTTTTCCTGTGTTGTGAACTGCCTGAAACATCCATTATGTTTATTGACTACATCCATCGATCCAGGGATTCACCCATTCCAGCAAGCATCAGACTCGAGGCAGAAACAATCCCTGGATGGGGCATCAGCTCATTGCAAGGTGAATGGAATCACACTCACACACACTAGTGTCATTTTAGCATCACCAAATCCCCAAACCTTCATGTCTTTGGAAGGAAACTGGAGCACATTTTAGAAACACACTATGAAAACATGCAAACTCCAGGCAGTGAACACCAGGGACGTGACTCCCTGCGAGGCAGCAGAGCTACTGCTGTGCCACTGTGCCGCCCCCACATGTGCAATTATTAACAGTATTCATTATTTAAGTGAACTTAATGACTTGTCTGTAAAATGTAACATACATGCTTTAACACATTTCATCATGAAAGTGGTATCAAGTATAAATCTAAGGATTCTAAATGTGCAAAGAGGTGGAATACCATAAATTTAATGTGTTCTGTGTTGCGATTGCTGCCTGCCGCTGCTATCAGTTCAGGAGGAAGCCCCAGAAGCACATAGTGATTAACAACTGGGTTGGTTTTAAGATGACGTTTACGACAGTCTACCTTAATGACAACATAAACTACGAGATTAAAGTGGAAAACACTGTGCTTCTGCCATCTATGTTCTTAACTAACTAGAGTTGCTGGTTTGTGGCAGGGTGGCATTAATGGTGTTTGGTTTAACCTTATTCAACTCTGAAATGAAGAAAAGAAAACAAAGTTCCCTACTCATATTTTAATTATATTTTACACTATTAAAATAAATATATTTCCTGATTCTGCTCTATTGCACAGATCCCTTTTCAGAAACATGAGGTGGTGTGACTTATATTTGCCCATTATTTATTCATGTACAAAGTAAATACATAAGGAGCTTGACTAGTATTAAAAGAAACAAAAGATGCTGATCTGCAGCAATGCAATAAGTACTTGGTGAATTCTTGTTTAACAAAATACTAAAGGATAAACTGCAGTGACAGATGGGGTTGTGAAAGGCTTTGCTAGAATCAGTGGTAAAACTCATACTAATATGTACAGTAGGTATAAATAAAGCCTGTTTAGTTAGTAACACACAAAAGAGAAAAACAGAATGCTCTTTTGGGCACGTGAGTGTATGAATAGCTACAGTAGAATTAATGAAGAAGGGTGCAGCAGAAGGATTAATTTCTTAGTTAGTATGAATTGAAATGCTAGTCACAGCCATATTGGAGAGCATTAATATTTACAAAGAACCCCCAAGTTGTGGTACCAGTTAGGCATTTGGTGATCTCATAAGCGGACTACTAGCAATGCACTTGCAGTACCAAATGTGTTTAAGGAAGCTTCATTAGAATTAATGGGACAAAAGATGCACATCTGGAAGATGTGAGTTGATTTCAAAACGAATCAGTAAAAGAACAGGTAATTATCTGCATTGTTAGCTGAGTAGTGGGGAGTTTTATCAGCTAACTAGCAAATAAATCGGTACTGCAAGCAAAATATGATACTTAGCGCAATGAGAGAAGTCACAAAATCAAATGTAATGTTCAAGCAAATTATAGAAAATAACCCAATCTAAATCCGTTAAGTATTTCTCTCGTGAAAAGCGGACAGACATAAAGACAAACGGACAGGCGTTGGATTTTATATATATAGATATGAGACATTTAGTAAACCAAATAAACTAACGGAAGTATGGTAATAGCAACTTTTATTCACATTTTTCAAAATGATTTGAGATTCTTGTTGGCTATGTGTGGAGATTTTCTGAAGTTATTGGACCAGATAACAACTGAGATTCTAGCTGGGTGGTAAGGCAGTGTTGTTAGTTAATATGACACCAGTGAGTCAGCTGTTTGCCCTGATTTCATCCTGAGGTGTTCTGATAAAATTAACTGTATGTTGAGTGAATGGAGGGCAGCACTGATGAGCAATAAAAACATTAGTACACAGTGCTTACCAGGTACAAAAACAGTTTGGATGTTCTCTGAGTGTCTGTGCATGCTTGAAAGAATTTGTTGGCTTCACAAAGTGAACTGCTGGACTAGGTGGAAATCTAGGAGGTTTATAGAGTGTGCTGAAATATATAAGGAGCATTATTGGAGTAAATAGTATAACAGGTGAGAAGAGCTTCTGTGCAGTTAAGGGCATTTCATAGCATTAGTTAGTGTATCAACTGGTAGTCTCTGGAACTTCACTTGTGTTAGGCAGACTTAACAAAGTGAGCTGTGCAATAAAATGGGACTTAATGGAATACAATGGAGGCAAGCCACAAGGCAAATATAGTGTGTAAGGACATTCACTGAAGGTGGATTGAGTATTGGATAGTAAGCTACAGGTTGTGAGGGAAGCTTTACTGTTTATTGAGATAACAGAAGGGCGAGCTGGTTTAATATCCAGACAGGTATAAATGAGTCTGTAGTGCGTCCTTTAATTTAATGAAACAACGAAACACCAAAGAAGGATCTGCCATGCCTGTCTGAAGAGTGAGGAGTTTCAGTGGAATCAGTTGGTCTTTTAAAATTGAGTTACAGTGCTAGTTAGGTGTGTGAAGAAGTTCACCGACTTTGAGATTTCTCCCTCAGTTTTTGGCAGGATGCACTATACTGTACAAAGCCCTGGCAGTTCTTTCACATTGTTGATGTGCTGCTAGCAAAGTTCTGTGGGCCTGAAACTTTTCATTAGGACCTAAGAAAAGTGAGAGTGGTGAAATGTATACTTTTGCCTTTAATTGCTGATTTTGACCAGTCAAATAGGCAGCAGAATGAGCTGGGTAGCTTTCAGTTATACGAGACGTGCCTGAGAATAGACACTGACACCCTATTATTTCTAATACTTTTGGCAGATATCACCTGATAAACGTCAAATTGGCTTCCCAGCCTCTTGCTCCCTGGAGGAGTTTTGCTGAAAAAAACCTTTCAATTAGAAGATTCCTCCTGATGGTAAGTCTTACACACCTTTCTCCTGGAGCTTTTGAGACATTTTAACTCTACGATAGCTAAACTTGTACCACACATTTTAAAGCAGGTGTCCTATTCTGTAACCTTAAATTTTGTGATGATGGTCAAGGGGAATGGACATTATTTTGTTAAAGGACATGAATCTACTCTGATACCCACAAAATGCATTCATTTATTTTAAGGAATTTCTGTAATAACAGGTAAAGCCATAATACGCTTTGAACTTTAGCTATTAGGATTTACAGTCATATCTCCTCAGACAAATCTTGTCTATTCTATATCTGTCAGCCAAACTAATGTTAAATAATTTTAATGTGGAAAAAAAATCAGTAGAAAATTGCCTACACCCAAATTAAATCCTCCTGAAAACGAAACCCTAAAATCAGTAGGTTGTTCAGATGGGACCACACACGTTTCTACACTATTTCTTACAAAAATAAATGTGGCATTGAAGGCCCTACCTACATGTAAAGAAGTGTCTAGGGCTGAATGCTGCAGTACACGTAGGGAGTTTCCCTTAATCCCAGAAGTTGTTTTTCAGGATGCCGTTAGAGAATTCACTCTTGATAAATAACGGGATTTGAAAATGGTATTAGATACGGGAATAGGTAAAACTTCACTGAAAAAGAGAACAACTGCATTACCTCCTTGGAAAGTGCCTTTCAATAATAGGAGTGCATAAGGAATGCATCTTTTCAATATGATGCTGTGCTTGTTGATTACTATCACTCATCATTCACCCTGTGTTTCTACCCTGCTGGCCATGTCTCCAAGTGCTCTGCATCATTTGCAAAGACTTACATTGTTTTGCTCCCAATTTGCTTCACAGCCATGGCAAGGATAACAAACTATGTTAGAACACTGCAAAGGAACCTATCCAGGTGACCTGGTGCCTCATGTATAACACTGTGCGTAGAATTCACACTAAAACATGGCGTACGGACAAAAGTGGAAATGTGTATATGCACAATAAAATTCAGATGCACAAAACCGTGTGTAAGCCAACTTCCACGCACTTCAGCTCCATAAATCCCAGTCAGCGTGAAAAGTAATGCATGTGCATGCTCCTGTCGCCCCACTCCAACTTCTCCCAGAATTATACCCCTTTGAATATGCAAATCAAAATAAATAGCCTGTTATGTTCAATGTTTTGTGAAAAGACAATGGCAAAAGCAAGGGGGGAAAAAAAACTTCAGTGAATGCAAAGTAGAGGCAAGGAAAAACTTACTATTTGTTAGTTTAAGCAGTGGTATAAACAACAAAAGGAAGTTGATTGAGAGATACAGAATGGTGGAGAGAATCAAAAATTCAAGTTTAGAAAGCCGCACAGTGCCAGAAAAAATATAAAGAACTGGTCAGATATCAAAATTTCTGTGAAAAGGTGAGTTGTAGCCCACAGTCTGAGTGTCATAGAGAAGCGTATTAGGGTACAAAGAAAAGAAAAAAAACAGGGACACGGTGAAGAAAAAAAGTTCAAAATGTCGACTTTAATCTCATAATTTATTTTGTTATTAAAGTAGAACGTTGTCAACTTCATCTTAAAATCAGTGTTTAATTTGCTAGTTTCTTAGATCCCATCGTAACTAAAATAGCACATTAAATGATTCGCATTCTAAGTGTTCTATGTGTGTTAATCACTACGTGCTTCTTAAACGGGCTTTATCTTTTGTAGACAGGAGCATGCAGGCACTGATGTCCACATAAAATACATTATATCCATGATATTACAGCTCTCTGAAAATTTTAAAATACTAAGATGTATACTTGATATCATTTTCATGATGAAATGGTAGCAATGATCTGGCTCACCATCCAGGGATTGTTCTTGCCAGTCATCATCATCTGTAAATACACGCTCTCTTCTATTGAATTCTATTGAATTCCATTATTGTCATTGTATGGTACAATGATATTAAATATGCAAATCCTCCATAAACTTATTTTCCTATAAAATAATAAATAACAATATGATAAAAAAACAATAATATGAAGGCATAAGTACAATATACATGTACATATAATGCCGGTAGTGTAAATGGTTCATGAAGTGGCTTAGTGTAGAGCTACATCAAGTGCCTGCATCCCTGCTGACCTATTTTGTGGTCTTTTCCTCATATCTGATTAGGTAATGTCAGCAGAAATACAGGTGCTTGTATATCTGGACACAAAGGCTAAGCATATAAAGTGTGGCTTCAGACAACATCTGTGGAGCCTTTGGGACTGCAGATCTCCCTGTCTCCCTACATGGCTTCCCACTGGTCTAGAGATGTTAAAAACAACAGCAGAAACATGAAAATACAGAGAGTAGTGTGGTTTTGTGTCTAGCATCTCAATGATTTATGTCAGAGTGAACTCTTTCAGAGCCAACCTCATGCAAAACAGAACTTGTTTAGTGGAGAGACTGTACTTTAAATGCCTTTCTTTCTAAACACAGAGACTTATTATAATAAATGACTCATAATTCTTAGTCTGTGAAATTACTTTTAGTAGAATTGCCACAGTACAGCCAGACACTTTAATAATAATAATAACTGTAAAATGCTCAACACTTACATTGTTTCACCTTTTAGGAATGCTATGCAACTAATTAAATTAATTAATATCAATACACTTTTATGTACATATTATTACATGTTATTTTGTATTATACTGAATATTTGTGTGTTTCATCTTAAAGGAATACTCCACCCACCGATGTTTCTATTTTTTAAAAATATGTTATTCACTCCATGTAGTTCATAGTGATGGCTGTGATAAGTTTTAATCTTACGTTTTCCTGCAGAAAAGAGACAAGTGTATATCAGAACATACATGTAAATATCTCATGTCACTCAGGTATTCTGTTTCGGGTGTTCCATTTTAGTTCACTGCAGAGTTTTTTGGAAGTGACTCATATAACAATATCTATTATTTAAAAAAATCTTTGGTCGAGACATGACTTTAATGTTCTGTGACACAAGGAGGACAGCTCCGGGAGGACAGCTGCTGTACAGGCTTTTAAATGTTCGAAGAGCTGCGTGACAAACAGATCACGCAGCATGGCACAAGCAGCAGCAGCAGCAAGCCAGCTGATCGAGCATAGAGGAGGTAAAAAAAAAAAAAAAATTTGTTTCCCATTGTATCATTGTTTAATAGAAGGGTTTCAGAGGAGTGACCGCGTCTCCTTGGGGTGCGTTCAGCCCCCCTCTTCACAACGCGAGTGGCAGAGATGTGAAGTGGCTGCCGCATAGTGCGCCCCAGGGTTTTGGGGGTTGGTCAGTGAAGCGAGCAGGGGGCAAAGCCCCTAGTTTTAATAAAAATACATGCGCATGGCACACTGTGAGCGTATGACTTCACAAGTGAATAATGCAATACATGTTTTGTGAGATTTTTACAAGGACATGTAAAACATGAGATTCTTGCAAGACACGCCCTACTTACAATCTATCAAATAGGACAACGGGGCAGCAAAACATTCAGTCTTGTGAAGGATTTGAGCACATACAGATCCAGGGTCTCAGCGCATATAAAGCGTATAATAATAATAATAATAATAATCCATTAAGGATATACGTTATAAATGAAACGTCGACGAATAAGCGAAGAAGAAATCAGCACGAAGAAAAGCGACTCAAAAGTGTTGGAAAGGAAAAAGAAAAAATAATCTAGGTGCAAATTCAGAAAATAAGGCAAGTAATTATCAGTCTGTAACAAGAGGAAATGAAACAAAGCATGTCCAAACGGGCTCAGAATTAAAAGACAGAGTAAAAGACAAAGTAGAACTTCATAAACACGTTCACAAACTTTGGCGCTATACACATGCAGAGCAGATTATGACAGCAGAGCATTCGAAAGGCTCAAAAAAAAAAAAAGTATGCGAGATTCAAATGTGGAGAAAGTAAAACAATATGAAAGTAGGAAAATTAGAAAGTATAAAAAAAGAAAGTAAAGATCGCAGTAGCGCAAACAAACGGAAATTAATACTCGAAAAAGGGAAAATAATTACCACGGACCAGGTGTCATTGAAAAAAAAGCAGGACAAAGCGAGGTCAGAGATAAAAGACAAAGAGCAGAAAACAAAGTGAAAAGTCATAAAGAGGTTACAAAACAAAAGGGCCAAACACCAGCAGAGCAGTTTAGAGATAATTCTAGATAGGTTTCTCTGTTTGGAATTCCAGCACAGACAAAGCGATCGACGTCATCAGCAATTAATAATTTTTTTTGCAAAGTAACCAATAAATGCATGTGAGGTAAACCCAATTTTTGAAATTCTCTGACTTAAACTTCAAAGCCGTACAATATTTACATACTTCTGACATAACACCTGTGTCCATATATTCGATCTCTATTCGCCTTTTAGTAATTTCTCCAAGTAATAATTTCTCTTTTTTTTTTTGCGCTAATGCGATGTTTACTTTCTTTGTTTTGACACTGTTGTTTTTTTGCTACTTTCATATTCTGTATCTTGCTCTGCATGTGTTTCACGCCTACGTTTTTTTGGGGTCTTTTGAATTCCAGTTTTCATTATCTCTAACCTGACAAAGTCATTAAACACATGTCTCACTGACCTCATTTAAAAGATTCAGCATATTTGGACTCGAAAGATTCCAAATATTATTTTTACAGAAGTTCTGAAATAAAAGTGAAACTAATTCAAAGAAAAAAAATCTTAAAAGTGTGTCCGGAAAACCAAACATGGGGGTTGGCGAGCGAAGCCCCCTAGTAAGATTAAAATTTCTTCTTATCCATCACTACAAACTGCATGGAGTAAGTAACACATAAAAAGTATAATTTTAGATGGAGTATTGCTTTAATTGTAAATATGTGTAGCACACTGATCTTGTCAGAGATTTTTTTGCTTTTATTGCTTACAGAAATGTAACATTAGGGGGCAATGTAATCTAATTTTTGGCAAACAGTACCCAAGACAAAGAGAGCTTCTGGTCCTTCACGGGAGAATGAGCACTGCCAAGTAAAGTGCTTACCAAAAACTGAAATGTCTGCTAACCCAACCTGAGCAGAAGCCTTCATAGAGTTATTACTGCTGCAGTTCTTTTCGAATTTTGGGAGAAATTCAAAGTTTCACAGAGACAGCCATCAGGCCGGAGCTGTGAGGTAGCAACACTATCCCCTATGCAGCTTGCCTTGCATTACAGCAAGTAATGCTGTAATGCTTAGCTTCCCATTCACATTCTTCTTCCCTGCCACACTGCCTTCCTTTTGCAATATGCACAGTGAAAGCCACCTCCTTAGCATCATACTGTATTTGATACTCATTTATAATTCACATCCTGCCCCAAAATAATAGAGTGCTCAATTGTGACTTTATGAAATGAAAGCAGATAAATGAGAGCATTCCTCATTTTTTTTTGCAGCTGCATGGAGCCATGTAAAAGGTTTTTAAGCTTTCACTTGTTCTCCCTTTTGAGCACGTTCATGTTTTCTGTGTCGAGGTTCTTTTCTATCTGAAGCCTGCGGAATCTGCACTGCTGGAATTGAACTGCTGATTCGTAAAAGGAAACTAACAGCCGGATCTCATTAGTGGTCATTTCAGTGGGAGATGTAGGGGGTTTATGGTAGTCTTCATTACAAACAGCAAATCAGAATGGTGCAGTAGCAGTGAGCAGGATGAGGGAAGCCTATTTCTTCTGAAGAGAAGCTCAAGTTTGTTTTGGCTACTGGTCACTCTGTTATAATATTAAAGAAGTGGTGATGAAGTCTACCTTTAATTTATTGTTCAAACTTACACACCAGTTAGGGCCATTTGTTTTGTAATAGCCCTTACTGAAAGCTGCTATGAAAGAGCCATGTTGATGCCCTTCTTCAATGAAGATCCAAAGTATTGCACAGGCCTAGTTTTTCTTGTCGCACCTTGAGCAGGGTGGTCATTTCTAAATAGCAGTAACTGAATGAGGAGATTGCTTGTGGTAAGACTTCTAAGGTGTGTAAATCAAAAGTGCCCTGGAAGCTGTAGTAGTTGTAGTGGTAGCAGAACATTTTATTGTGTTCAGAATACAGTGAAATTCTTGCTTGCAGGTATGACCAGCATAAAACATATCACCATTTTCCAGCACTATGATAAACAGGGATGTATTAATGGTACAGTAAACATGAATCAGGGTATTACTTTTGTACTCTGGTAGTCTTGTACCAGAGTCTTGTACCTAGTATGTGGTCAGTTTCATAAAAAGGCTGCCATAGGGCTTCAGCCCAAGAAAATGATAAAGTAGACTTTAGTTATTGAGTATGAACACCTCTTCCAGATGGTGCAGTGGTAGCCCTGCTGCCTCACAGTAAGTAGACCTGGGTTCACTTCCCGGGTCCTCCCTGCGTGGAGTTTGCATGTTCTCCCTGTGTCTGCATGGGTTTCCTCTGGGTGCTCCGGTTCCCTCCCACAGTCCAAAGACATGCCGGTTAGGTGCATTGGCAATCCTAAATTATCCCTAGTGTGTGCTTGGTGTGTGTGTGTGTGTGTGCCCTGCGGTGGGCTAGCACCCTGCCCAGGATTTGTTCCTGCCTTGCGCCCTGTGCTGGCTGGTATTGGCTCCAGCAGACCCCCGTGACCCTGTGTTAGGATATAGCGGGTTGGAAAATGACTGACTGACTGGCTGACCTCTTCCAGAACTCTGTGGTCATCTGCCCTGAGTGCAGAGCAACTGTGTGTCTAATACACAGGATGATTATAAGAGGTGGAATGAAGTAAATTAGGCACCATCTATAAAGACCCATCACAAACAGGAGAGAGGACCCTCATCATTACAGTGTTTCTTTTTGCTTTCTTTCAATCACTCAGAGTTTTAGGCTTGTGATTAAAATAACTAAATTTAGCATGCTGTATATACAGTATGTACAGATGCAATTGAAGTGAAGGGGAAAAGAAGACAAAAGCTAAGGAGGTAGAACAGTAAGGTTTTTTTTAGGTGTGAGTGGGTTTGTTTAAACTTCATTCCTATTTGGATGGTGTGGATTGAAAAGCAGGCCTGCTGTTCAGACTGTGAGTGAAGGCTCCTGCTGAAGGTGGGCAGGTTATCTATGGCAGGTTGGTGAATATAGTTTTGTTGAGTTAAAAATCACACTGCTACTAAACTAAACACAAAACTGAATGACAGGTAACGTGGTGTGACAATCCGTGTGGAAGGAATTTTTTTGCCCTGTTTAATTAATACAGATTAAATGACTTGGCTGCTTGAACTTTGAACTTTTCAAAATATGTTAGATATACTTTTATAAACTTAGCCACATCTTCCGTCTATAAAGGTGTAAATTGTAACTGATAATCCAACAAGGTTTGCACTATTATTTAGTGCGCCATCGGCTCCTGTCACCCTCAGTGACACTAGTCTAAAGTTAAGCCAAGCGAAACATGCGTTTCCAAGGTTACTGCACCCCACCATAGGGTAGGAATCAATAATAATTTGCCTACTGAACTAAAGCTAGGCTTGAAGCAGATATTTTCAAGCTTCAGTGAGAAAGCAAAACCAAAGATAGATGTTTGTGTAGTATTTCACCCTGGTAAACTACAGTAGTACACTACCACCTTGCCCTGTTCTTTGTGGACCACATATGTAAAAATGTATTTGAATGGGAATCACAATAGCACAGACTATCATACTGTTCTCAAATTATGTGAAGTACAAAGACACATTCATTCCTCTATTCATTTATTTTCTCTAACTTGGTTACAATACATAAGGTCAAGGAGTTGGAGTCTGTCCTGGTAAAAATGGTAATGTGACAGGTACCAGTCCTGAACATGGCGTCAGTCCAAGGCAGGGCACATGCATGCACACACCCACAACAAATGCATAACAATATAAAGAAAAAAAGGCAATCATGAGTAGAATTTAATCATCTGGGCATGGTAAAAGGACAAACGTTTAATTAGTTAAGACATTAAAAGCTTGTGAACAGCGTAAGTCACAGGTTGAAGACACTGACAACCATGGAAACCAAAAAACCAGCAATAAGGGGAAGACCAGAAAAAATACACACCCACACTTGTGGACAACAAAGGAACTCTGTAACTAACACAATATGACATGTCCACAGACAGTGTGTCTGGTTCTGCCATCATGTGTTTACGTAAAAGATATTGTGAGTTTGGGAAATAGAGGGATGTACACTGATTGCACAGGTGTTTTTGGGCTTTGTTTCAGTTCCGTATGTGTGTTTTTTTGCTTCACGTGTTATTAGCCCATTGTCATTTTGAGAGCATCAGCAAACATTCATTCATGAAGCAACATTCTTATTCAGTACTAATTTGAATTGGGGTCACAGGACAAAACACTGTTCACCTGGGTGACTTTTAACTTTATTAAATTATCGGCACCAGCATCAAATTATGTTGTTGGCTATCATATGTTATTTTACCAACAATAAATAATGAACCCAAAAAGGTTCAATTGCCATTTGCATTTATTTCAGGCCAGGTAGTTTAATTTAAAACATTAAAAGTAAACGAGACCCAATAATTGTGTCTTTTAAATCATTGTGTTAAGAAGCATCCTCGCCAATCTCAAAAAATAAGCTTAGTCCTCAGAGCTTCTAATGAACTATACTTTTTACTGGAAACCATTCATGCAGTGGTGCTTAGTTGGGGATACAGCTCATTGGACACCTGGGGATATCCTGGACATTTTGAATTAATCAACAGACATTATCGGAAGCCAAGACATTGAATAATACACGAAAAGTTGTAATAAAAATGGAGCAATTAAATTGTTATCCTGCTGACCATTTCTATCAATTTCCAATTCCCAGAAACTCTTAATCTCATATTGCCCAAAATATCACTCATCCGTCCACATCAAATGACTATAGCACTAAACTACTTGTGAGCAGGTTTTCTAAAGATTATGTTATTCACTTAAAATATTACTCAATCAAAGGGACTGGTAAATATGTTATTGAAATCACTTTTAAACTTCATTAATACAGATTAATTCAGTTTGAATCATGTCTTTGTTTATCTTACATTAAGTGTCTTAATGAACAGACAGAAATCATGAACTAAGACGTAGAGGCCTGCTGTGTGTCACCTATTCAGGATCACTAGAAAGAATTTTGGACAAAATTTTCTCATCTGTCCATCCATTTTTTTAACCAGAGTATACACTTACGTGTCATGGACTGACTGGAGCACAAGAGTGAACTTGCACATGCAGTGAACAAAAAAAAGTCAAATTTAAAAGGTACGAATTTAATACGAATAAACCTTCATAATGTTCATTTATTTTTTAGAATCTGTAGCTCCTGATTTGAACATTTTGCTGGGGAAAATAAACGTTATGACAATTTTAGATCATCAGTATACACTGTAAGAAGCTGGCATTTTTATCTTAGCAAAAAGAGTAGTCACTTCACTAAGAATTTGTTGCAGTTGGCCCAGTTACCTTAACTTGTGTCTCTGCAAAATTCATGACAGGTTCATTGAAGCGCACTTATGTCATGACTTAAACTTTTGTTTCCCATCCTTTTCTGCCCTCTGTACCATCTCCTCTATTTCTTGACTCTTGTGGTGCAGGATGCTGAATGTGCAGTGTATTTTTGGTACAAAGGAATGTATATGATTCACAGAAATGTTCTTGGATGCCTTCATGTGAGTGTAGTAGTTCAGGCTTTTGCATAAAATTTCCAAATAAACCTCATGAAAGTGTTCATGGGCTGCATCTAACAACGCTAGATCTGATGCACCAACAGACAGCATTTGTGACAGAACCCCATCTCTTTCAATAAAGTCTATTGTTTCTAGACACAAGCATTTTACATATAATGACATGTTTTCTGTCTGCTGTACATGGCAATACCATCATTGTGGAAGTGCTTATTGGAAGCCACGACTCTATAAGCAATCTGTTACTTAGCCCAGTATTAAATAAAAGGTATTTCTCTGCATCTCTTAGGTCATTTTTGGTTTCTTAACATATAGCTACAGACTTTGACCTTGATCTTGATTTGTCCTTATATATTTAATTGCAAAGGATCGCTGCATGGTATAGGCCTGTCTGATAATGATTATTTCTTCAAAGATTTCTGCAAATCTAAATCTGCATCCTAAAATATAAATTTTGAAATAAATTTTAGCATACAAAAAAAATAAATCATCATGGATCAGATCTGCAAAGTTTGACAGTAATCAAAAAAAACACAAAAAGCCTGTAATGAGCCTGTACTAATAACAAACACAGATGAAACCTGCACCAGTAACAATGGAAGAAGGTTGTAATCAGACACACAAGAAGAACCTGCTTTTTCATTTCCCCCATTTTGGCATATGCTTAGTTATTTCCACATTTTCAAGGAATTTCTTCTGTTATTACATTTTGCCTCAGGCAGCTCTACTGTCTCATTCTCGGTAGGTAAGCGGCATAGCCCTCTTACCAGTATTATAATTGGCAATTATAGGACACTGATGATAACCTCCAATTTATATGGGGCTGTATGTGAACATTTGTGAGCTACCATTCATCCCCGTTGCATTCAGACTGGTAAGATAAAAGAATACAGATTATTTTCAGCATCATAACAAACCTTTCTGATTCAATTTCACTTTCAAGGGTAGTAGTGTGTGTTATGTTAGGTAAAAAAAGAAAGAAAGAAAGAAAGAAAGAAAGAAAGAAAGAAAGAAAGAAAGAAAGAAAGAAAGAAAGAAAGAAAGAAAGAAAGAAAGAAAGAAAGAAAGAAAGATATATGGGTTTGTTTTGTGAATTAATTATGAAACTACAGCAAATTACTCATTAATAGGTTACATAGGAAGAGTTTGAGTTTTAAATATACCTTTTATTAAACATTCAACAATCAATACAAAAATCAACAAACCAACAAAAAAAAGAACATCCTATGTAACCTAGTAATGAGTAATTTGCTGTAGATTCATAATAAGTAATTCACAAAACAAAAACACACTCCTCATTAACAATTTTACAAATTGCATTCATTGCACACCACTTTTCTATAAATGTTTGCAAATTGTGGGTCATCCTATAAAACTTGAAATCTAATAAAATTCGTATTTTTAATTGTGCTTTAAAGAACCCCACCAAGTCAGACTCCCTGTCACTCTTAATTTTTTCCTTCCTGGTGATATAAATGGCAAGCTTAGCTTGGCCCAATAAAAAATTCGCTAATCTACTAACATTATTTTTTGCTCACACAGTGTCAGTAGGGGGACTTGAACCCCCAACCTCAGGGTTTGAAGGCCAAAGCCTTAACCAACTACACCACACTGCCTGCACATAAAATAGATGTACAGGTGTACTTTGGAACTGCTGATGGTGGTCACTCATATAGTTACTCGATTAGTCATTTTATCTTGCCTGAATAAGGGGCCTGAGTTGCCTCAAAAGCTTACATATTGTAATCTTTTTAGTTAGCCAAAAAAAGGTGTCATTTTGCTTGACTTCTCATTACATCTATAATGGCTAACACTGTACAACACCCTAGTACTATCAAATTTACAAAACACAATGGTATTCTTATAGCATGTCAGAGCAATATGCAACAAGCCATCACTCAAAGGAACTATAATATACAAACAAGTAATAAAATACATATTATTTGAATAACATAACATTAATCAGTTTCAGGTTCACAGGGAACTAAAGCCTCTCCTGGAAGCATTCAGCAACAGCCAGGAACAACTCATGGACAAACGCTTTTGGCATGTGAGACAAAAGTGAGTTTACTGAAAAACTGACAGAGAGAACATGCAAACGCTTTACTATAAAAACAGCTGATTAATTGTCTGAATTATAAACTTGTTGGGCAGCACAGTGGTAAAGTGATCAATGCTGATGTCTCATGGACATCAAAAGAGCTGAGCCTTTTCAGCTTAAGCAAAAGAAGATTAAGAGGTGACATGACTGAAGTGTTTATAATTATCAAGGGAATTTGTTCAGTGGATCGAGACTGTTATTTTAAAATGAGGTCATCAAGAACACAGGGTCACAGTTGCAAACTTGTTAAAGGTAAGTTTCCCAAAACCATTAGAACATTTTTCTTTACACAGAGAACCATAGACACTTGGAATAAGCTACCAAGTATCGTGGTAGACAGTAAGACTTTAGGAACTTTCAAAACTAGACTTGATGTTTTTATGAAGAATTAAGTGGATAGGACTGGGGAGCTTTGTTGGGCTGAATGGCCTTTTCTCGTCTAGTTTGTTCTAATGGATTCAGAATCCTTGCTTTGAACCCTGTTCTTATTATATTATAGTGTTTCTCTCTAAATACAAGGGATGTGCACGTTTGGTTAATCAGTAGTTTGACATTAACCCTGCGTGAGTGGAAGTGTGGTTGTTTGTGAGAATGGTCCCTGTGATAGATTTATAACCTGATCCATACAGAGTTAGTCAATACCTTTAATTGGAATGAGAAGGTTTGGCAATATACATGCAGATACATATATATGCGCATATATTTTATATATTTATATATATACACAGTAAATGGAGTTATTATATAAAGTCTTTCTTGATCTTTGGCTACTGAGATAATTATGTCCTTTCATTGTGACATTACATTCGATACAAATCTTAACTCGGCTATGATGTACAAGTAACAGAAAACAATATGCAAAGATCACAGTCATTCACAAAAATAGCCTGGAGAATGCCAGTGACAGTTGTATTTTAGACATCAGTTTTCTTTCTCAGTACTCCAAAGTGTTGAAGCTCTTCCTTACCTATAACTATCAGTTTGAAGATTCAAATCAAGAGTCAAATCTTCTCTGTTCCTGTACTTGATTTGTTTGACATTCAGGCTTCAGTGCTCTACTTTGATTATGCTGCTTCTTTGTTGTTTATAATAATAATGAGCTGTGGAAGCCCGTGCTGTAACAAAGCCCGGAATCCTAGAAACTACTGAAATCGTCAGGAAAAAAAAACTGAAATGCATAGATTTCATTTAATTGAAAAGAACTACTCTGGGCATCTTTCTCTTAGGAGGATTCGTTTTGCCAACATACTTGCACTGTTTGTGCATTAGCGGCTTAGCGACTTTGTCTTTCTTCTGAGGATTCATTTTGCAGACATGCTCGCCTCGCTTGTGTTATTAGCGGCTGAGCGAGTTTTCGGTATCCTTGGAGGAGGAGCACTAACCCCAACTCCACCTCTTAATTCCAGGCCAGACAGACACACACACTTCCACGCGTAGATGTTTATATATAAGATAACAAATAGCGCCTTTCCCCCATACTCAAGGGAACAACAGGGTATAAGTAATATTGGATAAAAATATTTTCTGCATAGAACACTAAACATATAAATATAGAATATACAAAGTATTAAATCAAATAAAAGAAAAAATAAACCAGAATTTAAAAGAAATGCCTAAAACAAATAACATTTGTAATATAACACACATACAAATTATCCTGAGCATCTAGACGGAGAGGTGAACTGAAAGAAGTGGCATAATGTTAGGTTAAGCTAAAAGCCTTCCTGAACAGATGAGTTGTAAGTTGTTTTAAAAAAAGATTGAATGGAGTCAGTTTATCTAATAATTTTAGGGAGGTCATTCCAAAGTCTGGGCCCTATACAGTTGAAGGTCCTGTCACCAACAGAGTGCAGGTTAGTGTGGGGCACAACAAGGTTGCCCAGAATCAGAAGACTTTAGTGGGTGAAGAGGAGCATAGTGATGGAGAAGGTCACTGATGTAGTCCAATGCAAGGCCATTTAAAGCTTCAAAAGTTATTAATATAATTTTAAATTCAATCCCATAAGATACAAGAAGCCAATGAAGGTGAAGTAGGATGGGTGTTATGTGCTCACTGTTGCTGATTCATGTAAGGACTCTTGCAGCACAGTTTTGAATCAGCTGGAGCTGTGATATAAGATATGAAGCAGCACTTGCCAGGAGGGAGTTGTAATAATCAATGTGGGATGTGATAAAAGTATGGACAAGTTCCTCAGCATTAGTAAAGGACAGTAATGCACGAATGCAGGATATGTTATGGAAGTGAAAGTAGGAAAGTTTCCTAATGTGGTTTATGTCGGTGGAATAAGAAAGGAAGAAATCAAGAATGACACCAATATTCCTTGCATTAGAAGAAGGTATGATGAAATCACCATCTTAAGTTGCGCTTTAGTGCCAATTTAATGGAGTTCAGTTTTGTTGCAATTTAATTTAAAAGAGTTCTGCTCCATCCAAGTTTTAATTTCAGTCATGCAAGTTGTGAGCTGAGAAAGCTCTGATGAACTTTTGCTTTTAACATTGAAACAGAGGTGAGTATTATCTGCACAAAAAAATGATAACCCAGTCCATAGCTTTGAATAATATGGCCAAGGGGAAGCCTATAGACAAGGAAGAGCTATGCTTTGAAACTAGAGCAATGCGGTTCCATCCGATTATTAGAAGTTAAGGAATTAGTGAGTTGGAAGGCTACAACAAGCTCAAGGACTTTTGACAAATAAGGTAAGTGACAGATAGGCTGAAAATTATTAAGGTTGTCAGCATTAAGACATTGGGGTTACAGAAGTGATTTTAAAAGTGGCTGGTACGAAGCCAGTGTCGAGGAATGTATTTACTATTGTCATAACAGTCAGGGGTATGGCATATATGCAGGATTAAGAAGTGTGTTGGGGATGGGGTCCAGTACACACGTAGTTAGCCTCATCTTAGAAAGCATGTTGTTAAGAAATGGATATGTGACTGGTGAAAATTTAGAAAAGGAGCCTGATGGAGTGGGAAGACAGGGAAAGATAGAAATGGATGGTGGATTTATGTTAGCTGAATTGTTTATAGAGAAAAGCCAAGCAAAATGACACCTTTTATTGGCTAACTAGAAAGATTACAATATGCAAGCTTTCGAGGCAACTCAGGCCCCTTCTTCAGGCAAGATAAGAAGGGGCCTGAGTTGCCTCGAAAGCTTGCATATTGTAATCTTTCTAGTTAGCCAATAAAAGGTGTCATTTTGCTTGGCTTTTCTCTACATTCATAATGGCTAACACGGTACAACACCCTAGTACTACTGAATTGTTTAGATATTCAATTTTATTATGAAAAAAGTAGAGGAATTTTTCACTGACTTTAGTAGAGGAGGTAATTGAGCTAGATAAAGTTTGAAGTAGTTTATTAAGTACAGAGAACAAAACCCTTGGGTTATCATGGCCACTTTCTATTATTCTGCCATAATGCATGTTCTTGGCTACAGTTAGTGCTTCTCTGTAAGCCCTCTGATGGTCAGAGAAAGCCAGGATATGAACGGTGAGGCCAGTCTTACGTGACATTCTCTCAAGGCGTCGGCCAGTTGCTTTCATAGACCGGAACTCTGAATTGCTTAAAGAAAACATCCTTATGTTTCAAAGGAGCTGTTTTATCTAGTGCTGAATGAAGGGCCGAGTAATAGTAGTCAACAAAACTATCTAGCATTGATGGAATAGGGGAAGACAGAAAAAGATCAGAAATGGATCCAACAAGGATAGAGGGACAAATATTTTTAAGGTGTCTGAAAGAAATTTGACGTTTACAGGTAAAAAGAGGGTGAGCTAATGTGACAGTGAAAGGTACTGTTTTATGGTCAAAGAGATAAGCGAGATGTGCAGATCAGGTCCAATATATGCCCACTAGAGTGGGTAGGAAAATTAACATGATGTGCCAAGTCAAAACAGTCCGGTATGGACAGGACTTCATTCCTCAGTTAACATGTAGGAGTGTCAATATGGATTTTGAAATCGGCAAGAACTACTCGCTGGGAAAGTGAACTTAAGTGGGTTAAAAGTTCAGTCAGATCAGTTAAGAAAGATCTGTTGTATTTTGGGGGATGATAGACAACAATAAGTAAGACAATACCAGATTTCATTATTACTTTAAGAGCCAAACATTCGAAACACAATGGACAGACAAATGGGATTTTTTTGATGTTTAGTTCCAATCCAACAATTACTGCGACCCGTGCACCTTGTCTTGAGCTGTGAGCCCCTGAGAAGTACATGTATCCAGATGGTGTCGCCTCTGTGAAAGACGAAAAGTTATTCGTTTTTTTCAAAGTTTCTGTTAAGAATATAACATCAAGCTTGGAATCTGTAATGAATTCTGATAGCACCAATGCTTTGCCATTAAAAGGTCTTGTGTTAAACAATGCAATATTAGCTAATGATGGTTCATTGTGTACATATCCATTGCCAGAGATTATTTTAGCATATTAAAAATTTAGCACATTTCCAAAGCCATGAAGTAGGACGGCGTATTCCTGAACAGATGCTGCAGGTGAACTTTTCATTCACAGTCCAGCAGTGGTGATGACCTGTCCTGCAATGTAAGTATATTGGGTGCTGCACAATGCCAATGTCTTTTAGGACATTATAGTCTGACCACTTGCTCTGAAAAAAACGTTTAATATGAAGGAGTCTATCACAAAAGTATTTTAACACAGTACAGAGCAATACTTATCTGACAGTAGCAAAGCACATTTCAGCAGCGCAGCAGAGCGGAGGAGGTAAGATGGGTGGGGTGGGATGGGTTGGCACAGATCAGAAGCAAAAGCAAAGCCACAAAAAATCCAGAAGAAGCTTAGCAGGAGATATTACAAGATGGTCATGAAAGATAGCTACCAGAACTTGGAGGTTCTAACATACAACCTCATACATATAATGCTGGGTATTAAATGCATGATCGCCCCAAAGCCGCAAGCCATGTGACAAATCACTTCTGGCATTCCCAGTCAAAGCACATACAGAAGAAATCAACAGCAATCCAGTATATCCATTATAATCAAGGAGACAGAACATCCCCCCAGCTCGGAGATCTCCTTGGTGGAAAGAAAAAATATTTGTAGATCAAGCATCAGGCAGGAGTGAGAAATCAAAAGAAAGTTTCATTCATTGAACCACAGAAGATTCAGTTGCCCTCAAGGCTGCAAAACCAGTAAAGACAAAGTCCATAAAAATAAATCCAAAATCAATACAATTCAAATTCATTGCATCCATGAACTATACACACAATAAAAGAAAATTAAAGTTCAAAACGTGCAAGGTTAACGTGAATTTTAACAAAAAGTATAATTAACAGGGAGGAGCAGCCCAAACACAATATACATTTGGTTCACCCTACAATATTTAATTTTATTCAAAAGACTATCCATGTATTATCTCAGTTTACTTAACACTATAGATATCATTTTTGCATTGCTATTGCTTACATTCCTACACAAAACGCTCAAGACTGATTGTTGAAAATTATAGCACTATACTGACAAGCTTGTTGTCTAATCTTATGAGATTCGGTGATGGTAAGCAGCTATATGGCCTTACAGTAATGAATGGTTGCCAGTCAAGCAGTCCTCATCTGATACACAAACGTATAAGTGTACATTTAAACGTGGCTCATTCTGCATGAGGTTTGAAGGGAAAGATGTAATTAAAAGCTGATCACTGCTTAAATTTGCCTTTGGTGTTCTCAGTTAAAAAAATGTAGAAAGATTAAGTTAAAGGGAAAGTTTATAAAAGCAGCAGAAAAGTGGTAGAAGTCAGCTTTTATTTGAATATGGAGGCTGACAAATGGACCGGAGAGTTCCCATTAATAGACTGAATGGGCATTCACAGTGTGTGCAGTGAGATTTATTTATGCTTAACTAGTCGTCACTAGCTTTTAGGATCTAGCGCTTTAATATCAGATATATTGTCCCACCTCCCCCCACTTCCAAACTTAAGAATCTCTCTCAGGTTGAGGTATTGACTCCAGTGACTGCCTTCCTCCAGGCCAACTGTCACTTTGATGAATGGGCATTTCGAAATGGCTAAGAGAAGCAGCCAAGCACTTTCATACGTCATACGTCAGTGAGCTCCCATCCACAGCACCTATTTACAAGCACCACTGGTGACAAACATGACATTTCTGAGTAACTTGCGTGGGCCCATTCTTGGGAAATCAAAGCACAGCCAGGGATATCAGAGGTAAGGGCAAGGAGAGAGCAAAAGCAATAAAATAGTGTCCACAGTTCATTTGTATTTATTTGTGCTTGTTTGGTTTTGTAAATAATAAATAGTCAAACTGTTACATACCTACTATATTTCATTGTTAATAACTTACAGAATATCAGGTGTAAGCCTAAAATAAGAATTTGCCAATTGTTCACATAAAACATATTGTTTTACTTTTAACGAAAGTTTCATATTATATACAGTGAATGTGTTAAGTGTTTTGGGGAGGCAATCAATATCTGCAGCACTATATCAACTCAAGATTGTACATTTTAGTGAATTGTAATCCATGTCTGATAGAACTTATAAAAGCAATATACAGTATATACTGTACTTTACACCATCTAACCATTTTATAAATCCCCATATTGAATATAGAATCATGGGGTCTGGTAAAAACAAATACCAGTTAGGGTGTCAGTCTCTTGTATTGCACACTCGCACAATCACCCACATTCACTCATTCAGGATAAATTCACTCCCGCATTGATATTCACATCTTTAGGATGTAACAGAAAGCAGATGTGGGAAGAATGTGCAAACGTCACCCAAATAGTGACTTAGTTATTATCAAACTAGCATCCACAATATTCAAAATTAAAAGTTTATTAACTGAATTTGAAAAGTTTTTTGAGCTTCCTTTGAAATGCATTGCATAAAAAAGGATTAACTGACTTTATAAACCATCATGATGACGAGAGTCCTGATTCCTTTCATTCAATAATCTCCTTAACCTGATTAGTCCTATGGAGTCAGAGAGACAGAGGTGGGGTGCAAGTCCAGTGATGGGCACAGTCATATGCGCGCACGTGCATATACACACACACACACACACACACACACACACAAAACAGTCTGTTATAGTACTCACTGTTGCAGACAGCAGATAGAATACTCTTTTTAAATAATTCTTAGAAAGTCTTTCCTCTTTAAGATGCTAAAAGTTCATACCAGGATATCTCCTGGTAGTGTGTACTACAAAAGGTACTGTAAAATGCTGATAATGCAGAATGCTTTCTGATTGAGTTCACTCTGGAGTATGTTGTGCTAACTCGTCATATTTCATAATTCTTTTGTTTCACAGCTAAACAGGTAAGTTACAGTTAGACATCAGATACTTTATTTATGTGTGGAAATTCAGAACCAAGTAATGATGCCAGGTGCTTAAGTGTCCCTTTACATCCTTAAGATCTGTGTGTAGGCTAATTGGTAACCCTTATGTAAATGAGCATAGGTGCATGTGTGAGTATGCTTTGTGCTGGACTGCTGCCCTATCAGCACTTGGTTCCTGCATTGTGCTTGCTGATTATTACAACCGTTTTGAACAGAAAAGGACATTCACCCCAACAAACCTAGTACTCATATTCATGTAATTTCTACAAAAGAACACCAAGAAGCATTTTGAAGGCCTATCACAATACTTGGTAATTCATTATATGAGGTTCTCTGTACTCCCTGTGTATCTGAACAGGAAAATGAGTGGACAGGTGTATACAGTCAGCAGGTACTTAATTAGGTTCTTCTAACTTGTAATAAGTAGTACCCCTTTTTGCCCTGAAACAGCGTGTGTTCATGAAAGTGTAGACTGAACATCATTGTTAGAAACACTCCTTAGGCATTCTGGTCCATGTTGACTCAATAGTCAGATCTATATGCACAGATGTACAGTGTAGACTGTGACCATAAACGACGACACTCAGTAGTTATTAATAGGCAAAACATTCCCCGTACAATTGCACTTCCATCTGATCTGATCAGGGTACTGGGGGATGAAAGCAAATTTGGGTCTCCCAAAGTAATACTCTGTGGTGAAGGAAACAGATGCACACATAGCACCAGGATTCTGGATGACCTCCACATAACCTTGAAGTGATTATGGTCATGTACTGAACAGCACTGAATAGTATTTCAAAAAGCATGGAGTTGGCAGAAAGTTGTTGACTATCGCTCATATGGCAGGAAGAAAGACCAGAGTTAGTAAAGGAAAGTGGTTTGTGTTAGAGGGTGAATGAAGGACTGGGGACTGCAGTGGTATGTGGATCAGCCACCTCACCAGCTCATTAGGCACATTACTTTGTAGGGACTATACGCAGATTATTTTGTAGATAATCCCTTTGGCTCATGTGTTTTTTTGTTTATCCTTTTCTGTAGCATTTCCTTTTCCTTTTCTGCAATTATTTCTTTTATTAATAAACCTCATTTTTGCTTGGAACATTGATTCATGTATCTTAAGTTCTGGGTGACCATTCTGTATACAGAATTATATCAGTTTTAGAAACTAAATTTACAATAACAACTTTAGCAAAACTCAAGAGAGTGTCAAACTTTTATATTCCAATTCAGGATCATGAGGGCCTTGTGGTTATCCCAACAGCAACATTATGCCTTGTCCAGGCACCAGTCCATGACAGGGCCCATCACACATACACCTGCATGGAAATCAGCCTAATACAAATGTCACTGGTATGTGGGAAGAAAATCCATGTTCACACGGGGCTCCATACAGCCAGTGATCAGGCTGAGATTCAAATCTAGGATGGTGGATCCATAATGAATCTTCACTGTTGCACCAACATACTTTATACAGTGGTTTAATTAAAGCTCAGAAAATAGAAATCGCAATGTAGTTGTGGGAGACCATCCATGCAGTGTGAACTCTCTTTATCTTATTTGTGTGATCCCAGTTCAGCCACCAAACCCTAAAATATGCCTAATACAAGTCCCTACTATGGCTTCCACTTGCAATGGTTGTGAATGTGTATGTATTGTTGACCCCTGCTGGTTAACTCATTGAACAGTCAAGCACAAGGTATCCAGGTCAACCCGTCACTGACATGTCTATGTTCCTGAACAAGGTACATTGTAGAAATACGATACAAGCTGTACTTTTCTCAATTGTATGTCGCTGTGCTTCGAAGTATCAGTTAAATAAGCAAATCCTTTGTTTCAAAGTAGATTAGGCAGAGTTTTGAAAGTCAAAAGAATACAGTATTTGGGACATCTGATTTGCTAATTAATGAACAAAGGTTATGGAAACAGGCATAAGGAGTACACCATAAAATGATTTGTGCTTGTTACAAAATAAATGAAATTATTCATTATAATGCAATATTGTTTGTTAAGTCTCCAAACAGTACTATTTCTACTACTATTTCTGACTGTTTAAAATCTAGAAACTGGCAAAAACTTCATGTCTTATCGTTGGAGGCTAGGTTGAGTAGCAGACACAGAGAGGAAATCAGTGCCAAAGAAAAGTTTTCAAGTTAATATCAATCAGCAGCTGCTTTGTCTTTTGCACAAGGCAAATTAAGTAAGAAAGTATTAAATTTATCATAAATGTGTCTGAGCATGCTGAAAAGGGAACTCGATTAAAATAAAAAATACAGATTAATAGTGCACTGTCACATGCAAGGAAACATCATCGTCATTTAATAATTACAAAGCTGGTGATACCATTATTCACAACCTTGGGAGTCTCTATAAAAAGATGCCCTCTTCCAACTCATTTATCACAGGGCTCCTTAGCCGATCTATATTTTTTCACTTTAGTGGCTGCCTTCCATAAGCAATGCACAAGATCCTCCTTCCCAGGCATCATGTTTTCCTCTTTTCACATGCATGCCACCTGTTCTTGAGACACACTTGTGGACAAGTTTGCACTAATTTAATATCATCTGTAGAATATTGTGATTGAAAGATTTGTTTAAGAGCTCTCATTATGAAAGGCACCCGATAAAGTCAATTAACTGTCCTCCACAATAAGTCTGCTTGCTGTTTCTGTTAAGTAATGTATTCTCTGAAACCTATTTAACTCAGTTCAGGGTTGCGGAGCTCTGAAGTTTATTTTTGGTGTATCAACTACAAGGCAGAGACCATTTCTGGATGGAACACAAGTCCACTGCATTGTTCAATCATACATATTCATTAGGTCAGGTCAGATTGGCGAGCATGCACTGGTACAGCACGTTGCCATGCCCACCACACGGCAAAACAGCTTGGAATCCCGGTTGTCAACCCCCCAGGCAGACACACAGTCCAGTCCCACCCCCCAGAAATGATCATCTATCTGCTTTAACCAAGTGTTAAGATGGACATACCCTTGGCCTGGTCCAGCCGCTTGGTTCCTCAACAATGTGGATCCTGTGAGCCGGATCACCTTTGGGGAATCTCACCACATGGCCATAGTGCTGTAACTGATGCTCCCTCACAATGCAGGTAATGTGCCTCATTGAGGACTCCATGAGCAACCGCTCATTCAAACCGTTGTCAAACCAGCAGTAGCCAAGGATTCTCTGAGGAAACACAGTACCGAAGAAGTCCAGTCTTTGTCTCAGGTCAGTGGATAGCATTCATGTCTTGCAACCATATATCAAAACAGGAAGCATCAGGACTCTAAAGACTTGGACCTTCTTCCTTTTGCAAAGATATTGGAAGTACCAGACACCCCTTTCCAGCGACCTCATGACCCCCCATGTTCTCCCAATCTGTCTACTGTCTTCATAGGAAAAGTCACCAGAGACATGAAGGTAAGTAAACCTCTCGACAAGGTCAACACTCTCTCCGCAGACAGACACACTGCTGATGGCTGTGCCTAAGAGGTCATTAAAGGACTGGATCTTGGTTTTTATCCAGGACACTCAGCTAGCCCAGACACTCAGAATCCTCACTCAGTCTCTCGAGAGCCCCGATCAGAGACTCCATTGACTCTGCAAAGATCACCGCATCATCAGGAAAGTCAAGATCAGTGAATATTTATCCACCACAGCCTTTGGACCCCACGACCCTGCCCAACACCCAGTCCAAGCAAGCAATGAACAGGGTAGGAGCAAGAACACACCCCTGACAAACCTAAGAATCAACTGGAGTTGATATTTTTTCCCAGTACACATATTTATACTCACTCAAATTACCCCCACAGACATAGCCAGAATATGTAAAATCCACAAAAGCATTGACTGGATTAGGATTCTACAGTATTTGTTGCAAAGCAACTGGTTGGTTTTGCACTCTGTAATGAGTCTACAGTACGTAAAATTCAACTTGACTTTGGAAGAATTTAAATATGTTTTAAAATAATGATTCTTTATACCATTTTCCAATGTATTGGCTAGATCAATACAGAGAAGTAGTGTGTAAGTAGTGAAAATTCCGAAGAGTTACTGTAAAGAGATCAGTCAAAATACAGAAAAGTTCTTAATACAAAATAACCAAAAGTTCAATAACGAGAACAAAAGGAAAAGTTAAACTGGAAATTAGTAAGCAGGCAAAAAGTTTAACCCTAACATAAAAAATAAAATCCCTCAGAAAATATTGCAGCCAACAAGTCCTTCCTTTATTTACAACAAAGTGTTAACAATACAGAGCACAAGCCTTGTCAAAACCATGTGACCACACCCTATAAAGTCATACACACATATTTAGGGCATGTCCCTTGGTGTCAGATGTCATCATGCTCAAAATGGCACTGGAGTAGGCATCATCTACAAGTGCAAAAAACTAATTAAAAAAGTAAAAAGAATTTGCTACAGTTCTGACATTGTGCCACCCTCAATCAGTGTGGAGTTGGGACATTCTCCCTGAATTCTTTGTTTTCCTCCTGTATTCCACAAATGAACAAGTTAGACTTACTGACAACATTACTTTGGCTCAGTGTACGTTGTATGCTTGCGTGTGTCCTATGATGGACTGACTGGCATACCAGCCAGTGTTTTTATGACTGCCATCTGACACTGCTGGCAGAAGTGAATTAACCCTAACTGAAGATGTAGCCACACATGCACATTTTATCCTGACTCTAGGTCATCATCACCTGTGCCAAATAAAAACAGTAGAAATTGTGTCTCAGTGCACACTGAAAGCTATTGCCCTTTAATTTATTTGTGTATTTATTTACTCAAAGTGACCTACATTGAAATCATATGCCAGACAACCTGCATGATATACTAATGCCGGGTGATTTATGAAACTAATTTCTAAGACAAATACATTTTCTCTTCCACTATTGTTATGCCTTGAAGTATATAAATGCTAGGCTCTGCTTCTTCATTTGACAGGTCTGCTTCTTCAGACAAACCAGTCTGTCAGATATGAGAGGGGGAAGGAGAGAGGAAAAATACAAACAAAAGAATGTAAATTCCACACGTCTATAACATCACTAAGGACTTCACGAGGTGCTTGAGCTTGCATCCCTGCCCTGTATTTGGATGATGGTTCTTTAACTGCCAAGCTAATAAACTGTTTGAAACTTTCTGTACCTTTACATACATGACAGAATCACTTCTAGATTTCTGCAACTGAAACACAGGCTTGTTTATTCTGGGTTAGTGATATGGTTTTAACCTGCAGTCCTATGGTACTGGACACAATCTGACCAATGTCTGTTATTTTTTCTTTTTAACACTGCTACTTTGTCTTAAAGAGATGAAGAACAGTTTCATTTTCTTCTCCTTGTGTATATTAAGTTTGACAGTGAGGGAGAATTATGATACCCTATTCTGATTTAACCTCCTGACACACTGGAAACATGTGGAAAGTATCATGAACGTTTGACTCGAACACAACTGATTACAAGCTCTTGATTCAAGATTAAAGGATGTGTTATACATGCACTGTATTAAGAAATAAAAAAATAGGCTTAATTAAGCAGCAGCACCATCTAGACAGGAGGTGGATAACCATTCTTAGCAAGTAGACAAGTTGGCAACAGATTCAGGACTGCTTCACTGACACTACTTCAAAAGAGGTAGAGGTTGGATGCATGCACTGATACAGTGTGTTGCCACGCTCACCACACGCCAAACCACATGATTCCAAATTAGGACCCAAGTGCAGCCGTGCAACGGGTGACACTAGTTTTAATGTAATGATTTTTTTTTTTTTTTACAGTGGCTGCCACCAACTCACAAGTTTTCCCTGCAAGTAGGAGGACCTGATTGCAGAGTTAGATGAAGATTAACGTCATACCCAGGATGGAGAAATTTCAGGTTAAGAGTCTTGCTCAAGGGCCCAATGGAGTGGAATCACTTCTGAAACTTAATGGATTCGGATCAAGAACCTTCCGATTGCCAACATAGGTCCCTAGCCTCAGAGCTAATTTCATTCATTGACATCATTTGCATCCTGAATTAATCACTTCTCCATCATGAGCACTCTCAGTGAATGCCGGTTATAGTCATCCGAAATACAATGGTTGATGTTATATGCCTCTCAGTGGGGAGGATCCGTGTACACAGATAAATATAAACTAATAGTGGAACATGATGGAGAGAGTAGTTAGTGCTGCCCCCCTCACAAGTTCAGAATGATTGGGCTTGAATTCTAGCATGACCACCGTAGGGTATGCATATTCTCTCGACTTCTGAATTGTTTTTTCCTGTGGCTACTGTGATTTTCCCTAAGACATGTTAAGTAGACTAATTAGTGACTTTAAATTTTATGAGTAAAAGTGTCCTTAAGGTTCAGGACTTATTCCCAGCCTATTTCCAAGAACTGAAAGTGAAATTCCTGAATTCCAAATTTTGTTACTACAAGGAGCAATTGTGATAAAGTACAGGGGCAGCCCAGGGACCCTTGCAGGTCTGATTTGGGTTAAGAGGAGCTGAAATGGGAGGACAGAGAAATTAATTGGTTCTCTTCCTCATGCAGACTCACCCTTGACAGCTGAAAGACCCCTAGAGGTTGCCCTTGTACTTAGACCTGTCATTCTTGCATATAATGTCCTTCCTCCAATTTCTCAACAGAAATCTCTATTTAACAGGTTAAACATAAACTGTGTCTAATGGAGATGCCTCATGGATTGTGCCGCTGAAGAGGGGAAGTGAGGACTGTCCCACATTTCTTTTGTCTTTTGCTTTTGGAGACTCACCCAGTAGTAATACAATGCTCTATAAACATCATTTTAAGTATTCTCCCTCTTTTCAGATCATATCTCTTTTGTTTTTTTTTTCTTCCAAATGGTATTGGCTTCAGGAATAACAGTATATCTGCAGATTACTGACTGGATGTAACCAGTTTCATTCCACAAAGAATGGCTTTGATTCACAAGTTTCAGGAACTACTCTGTAATTAATGTTAACCCCCCAAAAAATCTTAATCTCCTCAGACCACCTTCAAGTTTCCACATTAATTCTAAATCATGAGGTTAGAAGAGGACTGGGCTCAGTGTCACCTTTTCCCTTGTGTTCTTTACAGTTTGTTGTTCTTACTCATTATTCTATAAGTGTATGTCACCTTATTTTGCATAGGTAGTGGTGGTCATGCAGTAAATAATATAAAGTGTATTTTGTTGACATATGTTGCATGCTTTTGTAAACAACTTAAATGAATGGCTGATATTCCTTCTTATTTGTTAATCTCCTTCATTTTCTGGGTTCTCATCATCTTTATATGATTTACAGTCAATTCTATTTATTATTGTATAGCACTCCTCAACACAATAAAGATTATCTTTATTCATATCTACAATGGCCCTGCGGTGGGCTGGCACCCTGCCCGGGGTTTGTTTCCTGCCTTGTGCCCTGTGTTGGCTGGGATTGGCTCCAGCAGATCCTGTAGTTAGGATATAGCGGGTTGGATAATGAATGGATATCTACAATGTACCCTTCTTTGTTGTCTCTTACTACAATGAAATAATCAGTCTCTCCTTTGGGTAATGCTTTAAATCATCTGAAAAAATCCATATGAAGCCAAAGCACATACATTTCTAATATTCTAAAAATAAAAAACATATTACCCTCTGCATCTTTACTACATCCGCTATAAGGTTACTGAATTGTCAAAACTACATCTGTACTTTGCAGTTTTCTACTGTTTTGGTTTTTCCTACTAATCTCTTATCATTGCCCTGTCTACGTTTAGCTTTTTTTTTCCCACAATCCTTTACCATTAGTTGTGCCTCTGTTTAAAGTTGAACCCTTAAGTGCTGCAGTCTTTAAGGTCACATTTACCATATGAAGATATTGCTGTGGCATAAGCAGTAGTATTGTCATTTATATAGTGTACTACATATTGAAATTCTTACTTGTATGGGTTTGTTAGGTTTTTGGGATTACATAATAATATGTAATTGCTTCCCTTGCATTTTAAAAATCTGGATTATTAATAAAACCTTTACACTTTGTTTAATTTCTGGCTTTGATCCTTACCTGTGTTTGTTGGACTTCATTATTTGCACAAAAAATTTGCTTTGTCAATGAAGGCTATTTTGTTAGTTCTTACTTTATGAATGCTATATTTTTCTAGTCTCTTAGATTGTTTTTTATTTCATCTGTTCATTGTTACAATTAGGTTTCATAATTTTAATATTTTTGTTATTTGGTTTTATTCAGATATTGTTTTTACAACAAATACACAGTTAGTGGTGTTATTAAGTTTGAAAGGGTTTTATGATTTTGGCCTTGCCTTCTGTGATAAAATCATAACAGTTCTTGCATATTGCTTGCACATCATCTTAAAGATCAAAGACTCTCAAAATATATAGGCACATCTTCATCTATATTTTTAGTGCAATTGGTGTTCATTGATCTAAGGACCAACAATCCAGACATGCAGACGCTTATCCTAATGGGCCTCTAAAAATTTCTCAAAAATGATAGGACTCATGTGAGAAGAGTAATGGCACTGAATTTAAAGGGAAAATGGGGAGACAGGAGTCAATAGCAGCTTTACTTGGAAAGGGGTATGCAGCGTGCAAAGGTCAACTTTTTTAGATGTTGTGATATCAAATAATAATGTTTTAAGATTGTGCTAACCAGGTAAGTCGATTTATTTTTAGCATTAAAGAAGGTAACGTTATGTATTTTAATACAATTTTGTTTATTATGGATTGCATGTTGGTCAAATGTGTAAGTAAGGAATTCACTGTACTCTGTATATGTGACAATACTACCAGTAGCACTGCTACTCTTACTAACTGGACATGCAGTCAGTAGGTTGTCACATGTGCTGAACTTACTATGTTTGCAGAATGTGTTTTAAATGAGATGTGATTCAGACTGCACCTTGTGCCCAAGATGATAACCAACACTCCTCTCTATTTTAGTAACTCTGGAAGAGTCTAGTATAACCTAATAGTTATGGTCGATTGTTCTAATGTATATTATTCACATTAATTATCAGCAGTACTCAGCAGACTTGTGCGCACATGGCCACACTGATGATGGCACCTTTTTTGCATGTTTCTCATGCAAGTGGGTTTTGTTGAGTTAATAAAGGTAACAATTAGAAAAGGATATGGCAGAGAGCATCTCCTTCTTGTCACAATGGATAAACTTCACTGTTGAATCATACCAGCTGTCTCATTGTTTGTCGGTCTGCTGTGTCACATCGATTACCTCAATGCCATCTATCCCAACATTTTCTTTATCTAAAATGATTGCCCTGCACTCGTCTATGTTTGACGCTTTCAATTCAAGGGCGTTTTTAAAATAAACATTTTAAATAGACAAAAAAAATCAATAATTTAAGTTGCTCTTAACTTACCTGCTAAGTGCCCATCTGTTTGCTTATTTCTTTTGTATCTTATGCTTGTGATGGGCAGCTACTCTCAATTGAAGTTCATTTTGATGCTGAAATATGTGGCAGTCTTTGGGAATTCACACAAACAGTGATAGACACTTCATTGTAGTATCATTTCAGATGGCTATTCCTCTTTAGCCAAGCCAGAATTTTTCTTTTTCTTTTTTATAATACTTTGTGTGCATTTGAAGGAGTTGTTTGTTATTACATTTCTTGGGCTTTTGTAAAATTAAATTTCACTCTTGGGAAAAATAAAGTATTATATATCTATCTTTACATCTATTCTAAACAGAATCTAGTTTAACAAAATGGCTCCCCATTTGATGACTTAAGATGAAAAAAAGTTGCTGGGGCTAGAGGGTTTTGTTACCCTTGGAGCAGAACGTAAATAAAAATACAAAAAGGAAACAAAAAATGTGTGTGTGTGTGTGTGTGTATATATATATATATAAATATATATATATATATATATATATATATATATATATATATAGTGGCACAGGGCTGGGGGTGGTACCCAGCCGGGACGCCCAAGAGGTCTGCCCTGGTTGTGTTGGGGACCACGGGTACAGGGCTGTGAAGCCCAACCCTGTGGGGGCCTGTGGAAAGCCCTGGACCACAGCAGGAAGTGCTGGGGGGAAGAGGAGCAAGGACACCCGGAGTGCTTCTGGGGATGCAGCCGGCACTTCCGTCACACTGGGGTGTGTCGGTGGAAGAATACCGGGAACCATCTGGAGCACATCCGGGTGATTATAAAAGGGGCCGCCTCCCTTCATTCAAGGCTGGAGTCGGGTGGAAGAGGACGAGGTCTGGAAGAAGAGAGAAGGAGGCGGTCTGAAGGAAAGACATTGTGCACTGCAAAAAATGAAATCTTAACAAGCCAGACAATCTTGAAAAGAAATAATAGATCTTGTTTTTTTATTTTAAGAATAACTGACTTGAGTAGATTTGTATGTGTAAGATATATAATCTCATTTTTAGAAAATTTAACAAGTTAACAAGTTAAACTTTCTCACTATATTGGCAGATAATTTTGCTTGATTCTAATACCTTTTTCTTGTTTTTTATTTATTTTTTCTCATTTTTTCACACTGATTTTTTGCAGTGTGGACAGAGGCCTGGACTATTGGGGTGATTGGTGCTGCGGCACTGGGTTGTGCATTTATAATTGTTGTACATATTGTATAATAAACGTGTGTTGGGTGCAAACACGATGTCCGTCTGTCTGTGTCTAGGCCATTTCCCACTATATATATATATATATATATATATATATATATATATATATATATGCAGTTGGAGATCCACAAAGGGAGAAAAAACAAATCACGTATCATAAAATAGTTTTATTCCTGAGCTTTCAACCCCTATCAGGGGTCTTCATCAGAGGATAATGCTTAGACTTACAAGAATCAAAGGCAATATATAGCAACACATTCAGTGGGGGGGGTGGAGGTGACTAAGTCAGTATGATCAAGGGGGGAGGGGGTTGTATAGTTTAATTATTGTGTACATGTCCTTCTTAAGTTGGCATATGCTGGATTTATGTCCAAGTGTCTGTTGATGGTGTTTTCATCTGATAGCCAAGACTCGGCCAACTCTCTGGCACTTTTTGTACTGGCCTTAAATTTTACTTTTACATTGTCCCAGCTGAATGTGTGTCCTGTCGATTTAGTATGTGCATATATCAAAGATAGTGCGTCCTTTCTTCTGACGGCGTTGCGATGTTCCTGTACACGTGTTGAGATTCTTTTTGACGTTTGTCCTATGTATACAGTTGTCCAAGTCTTGGCTATCAAATGAAAACGCCATCAACAGACACTTGGACATAAATCCAGCATATGCCAACTTAAGAAGGACATGTACACAATAATTAAACTATACAACCCCCCCCCCCCCCCTTGATCATACTGACTTAGTCACCTCCACCCCACCCCCCACTGAATGTGTTGCTATATATTGCCTTTGATTCTTGTAAGTCTAAGCATTATCCTCTGATGAAGACCCCTGATAGGGGTTGAAAGCTCAGGAATAAAACTATTTTATGATACGTGATTCGTTTTTTCTCCCTTTGTGGATCTCCAACCGCAAATATGCAAACCGTATCACAGACCTTCTCTTCCATTCATATATATATATATATATATATATGTGTGTGTAAAAAGTGTAGTGCGAACATCCCCTCATCTCATAAACCTGGAAAACCATATACATCAGACTAGACAGGCAAAATTAGGCCAGGACAGTAACACTCATACTTATTCATTCTATGCTGATTTACTGTCACCAGTCATATTCACTTGTACATATCTTAGGGATCTGAGATGACAACCAGACCAACTCCACTCAGTGAGAAAACCAGTGTCCATAGAGCAGTGAGGGAGAAGCATTAACCACTGTGTTACCACCAACATTAACTAAAAAACTAAACCAAATATTAGTCATGGCAGGAGTGTTTACAATTTCAATTATTCACACTTTTAAAATTTTAAGTTTGGTTTTGATACACTCCCGTGAACCTGATCAAGTAAAACATGTAAAACTTTTGTATTTGCATTGCATTAAAAAAATACTGGCCTTTTCCACTGGTTTTGTGACACTGTCATTGTCAGGCTTGACAAATGCTGTGTTTGTAGGTTTGAAGCTGTAGGCCAGCCTCACTACATTACTGGTATCTAACTAATATACAATGGACATCTGATTCATACAGTAATATATTTGTTTATAGTGTATCATTTAAAATGTATTTATTTATAGAAAGAGTCAGTGGATTTAAACTGTCAAACAAAGATGTAACCATCTCGGAGCACACGAGTGGATACCTGGGAGAGACTTCAGCCTGAGATCACACTCCATTGTTGGCTCAGAAACTTTCCTGCCTGCTGAACAAGAGGAGTCTCCTTGTTGCTCACTTATGACTATATGTTTATATCCCAAAGACTGCTGGTTCATGGCTAGCTATTATATCCCAAAGACTGCTGGTTCATGGCTAGCTAACAGCCACATGAGAGAGTGAATTCCTCGAGTGAAATAATAAAACCAGTTGCTTACTAATTCTAACACTATTTTTAAATGTAAATCTCAGCACCTCTTCTGTGGACACCTATTCTACCTCATGTTAATATAGTACATTCTTAACCAATTAACACTAAAAAAAATAATCCCATATTAGACTTTTTCCCTTTACATTTGATAGGGTTTGTGTTTAAATACTGCATAACATGGTGCCAGGATACGTTTCTGCCCCCTGGTGTAATGGCCAAGACATTGCACTTTAAACAACAAGGTTCCTGGTTTCGTTCCTGCATCTGAGTAAGTTACTTTAACTACCTGTGCTCTAATTGTGTAACACATACTGATCTTGTAAATTGCCTTGGAAAATGGTCTCAGATAAATAGATTAGTTAGGTAGCACATTATTTGTTCTAAGCGGAAATTTAGCTTTTAAAGAAGCTCGAGAAATATGTAAGTATTATAAAACACAATATAAGCCCAGTTCAAACACACACAAGAATTACAAAAATGAATAAAACTTATGACTTGGCAAGAGATAAATGAACAGTCACAGCAAGGCATTATAAATGCATATTGTTGTAGGTATAAAGGAGCCACAATTGCGTTTTTTGACACACTTCTGCTGAATGATTTGTTGCTTGGAAGTTCTCAGTGCTAGTGTGTCAGAGAGATGATGTGCAGCATTGTTCATAATAGCACTCATGTTTGTTTTTTTTTCTCCTTCACTACTACTATTGAAAGTGGGTCCAAAGAATCTTACTTTTTTAATCAGCTTGTTGATTCACTGAAGTTAAGGTTTTGACTATATGTATACTGCACTTAGTAAAATTACCATGTTTCCAGTAATTTCAGATGACAGTTTTCTTGTCAGTGATTAATGTGCTGTAACATTACAGTAAATAAAACAGGTAGAGATAATTTGTAAAATTGTGCACCAATACCTCAGCAGTGGCATTTATGTCTCTGGTGGCCCTTCCTATCAAGTTAATATACGGATTGCGAGAGCATGGGGGGGTCATGAGGTCGCTGGAAAGGGGTGTGTGGTGCTCCTGATACCTATGCAAAAGGACAAAGGTCCAAGTCTTTAGAGTCCTGGTGGTTCCTATCTTGCTATATGGTTGCGGGACATGGACACTATCGAGTGACCTGAGATGAATAATGGACTCCTTTGGTACTGTGTCTCTTTGGAGAATCCTTGGGTACTACTGGTTTGAATTTGAGTTGAATGAGAATTTACTCATGGAGTTCTGAATGAAGCACATTACCTGCATTGTGGGGGGGCGTCAGTTACTGCACTACGGCCATGTGGCGCGATTCCCCAAGGATAATCCGGCTTGAAGGATCCTCATTGTTGACAAATCTTTTCTCACAGAACTTCATTGAGATTCTCTAAAGCTTAATTTATCTATTATTTTGTAGGTCTGTTAAGGAAACATTTCTGTACATTTCTACGCAAGCTATCTCCTGTTATAAAATATACATTTATATGTCTAATCTTGATCTGAACGATTTCTTAAAACTTAAACTGTGCACTTGAGAAGGCACAGTGAGTATACAGTGTAATGATACAGTGCTGCCCTCTGGTGAGCAGCTATAGAACCACAAATATTTTATTTTTATTGTTAATACTGAACATCCACAAATTCCCTTAATCCAATTCATGCTGTTTAAAGAAACTTATTAAATTAACAAACAACAAAACTTGGTCATAATGAATAATTCTGCACATCTACTCTCTGACACACTAGCATTGAGGATTTCTAACTAACACACTGTTCAAAACAATTGTGTCAACAAATGCTATTGGGGCGTCTTTATACCTGCGGGAATATGTTTTTATAAAGCCTTATTGTGACTTAACTGTTATCTTTACACAAATCAGTAGCTGTCTTCTTTTTTGTAATTTGCGTGTGTGTTGGGTGGGGATGTTACTTGTTATTATATTTCTTAAGCTTTCACAAAAATCTAAATTACTCCATTGGGACAAATAAAGTGTAATCTATCTAAGTAACTATCCTTTTGTAGCAGATACCATCCCAAGGCACTACCTCACACCAATTGTGTGCATGCTTTCACATACTGTTTTACAGTTTCAAAGGCAAGTTAAGAGACATACTCAGAGATGCACAGTGGGATTGAGCCAGTATTTGAACTGGAAACTTTAACAAAAACAGTCCAGTTCCTTATTCACAATGCCAGACAATCAGACCAACATCATGTGGAAGCTCACTTAGACAAGAGCTGAAAAAGAATATACATGTAATAAATTAAAAAAAAAAAATCACACTCATCATTATTAAAAACTAAAGCCCAAATGGAATTTTGTTTCTGTATGCCAGCAGACCTGCCAGGACCTCAGTAGGTCTCCCACTTTAGCAGAACTGAAGGAAGGCACAACTGTTTCTTTTAAACCAGCTGATGGAACAGAAATTCTATCATTTTCTACTTAAATATTTGATGGAATTGAGCAAAAAAAAAATTCATTCACATTTGGCTGAGAGGCGCCTCTTGGTTTGCCGGATTTGATTAAAAGAGCTCTAATCTGCATTTCCTCAGAGAGCTGTTAAGAAAAAGGTCTGTTCTGATAGATAAGGCTGGTGTCCCCATCATGCTGCAACAAAACTGGACAGGGGCAGATTTGTGTGATGGAGGGCAGGCACCCAAGTAAGGCAGCAATGATTTTTCTTAACAATTTAATTTCGTATTCTTTTATTTTTATGCCCTATATTACATTTATCTGATTTAAAGTGAAATAAGCAGAGTATAAGGTCAATGTTGCTCTTTCATTCAGTTTTGCACTGAATTAATCTCTCAGGCCATCTATTACAAATCTGTGACATCTTAGATAAAGTTAAACAAACAACAAAATATTTGTTTTTCAGTAGCAGTCAGAATCATGAGGAAAGGTTTAGTTAATGCATTAATAAAGAATCATTACAAAAACTATGATATTTACCACCACTATCATCACCCTCTCTAAGATGAACAGGATGATCTGGAAATAATCAACTGAGAAGTAACATGGTGCTCACAGCATCAATTTCTAAATGATGCCAGAATGTTCAGAATAAGGGCACAATAGCAGATAACAGCAATATGAACAAGAGTAGTGGGGGGTCAGGAAGGTGATGTTGATTTTGAGACTTTCAGAAGGATCCTTAGAAGGTAAGCACCCCCCAGCTATGGATAACTGGGAATGATGCAACAGCTCTTACTCCTGGGAGTTGACTTATACCTTTCCATTTTGAAAAGCTCTTGATCTAATTAAAAGATTAGCTTGGTATTCTTGAAATCAAAGTTAGTTTTGACAAATTGTGGTATAAAGATGTGAAAAGTAAGCACATCCAGTTAAATTCTTTTTTCTTTTTAACATAGATGGACATATGAAAAGATGATCTTCACTTAAGAGTATCTATAAATAAAGGTGATGTAACTACAGAAAAAACAAAAAATTGACAATGCAATAATTTATTAAATGATAACTGAACAGAAATGCCATTATTGTCTGTGTAAATAGCATGTCCACCCTTGGCTCTACTAGATGGTTAATTCCACCTCAAATAGGCAGTTCCTATAAGTGATTACCAGTCTTGGACATCAATTTCAGCTGTATTATGTTTGAGAGGAGTCTTGCCTGCATAACCCTCTGGCCCAATGAATAATTAATTGTGGATGACATGATGGTGGGCTGTTCAGGCTCTGATGCAGCATAGTAGCTCCAACCATAATATTTCTACCACTATGCTTTACAGCTGGTATCAAGTTCTTCTGCTTAAATTCCATTTTGGCTTTCATCAAACATGTCTTATGGTACTGTGAACATATAACTCCATTTTAACATCATTTGTTCAGAGCACATTTTTCTATAAGTCTTGGTCTGTGCCTAGGTTGTCATGGACAAACTTTAGTCCTGCCCTGGTCTTGGTTTCTTCCTGGCACACCTCCTGTGTAGAACAAATGTGGGCATACTCTTTCTAATGGTAGAGTCATGCACTTTTACATCAACAGTGGCAAAAGCTACCTGAAGATCCCATGATGAAATTCTGGGGTTCTTTAGAGATTTCTTTCAGCTTTGTGCTCTACTCTCAAGTTGAAGTCGCTGGGAAGGCCAGGCCTGAACAAGTTGTCAGTTGTTTGATGTGTTTTCCACTTGTAGATGATCTTCTTGACAGTGGAATGTTTACCCCATTTCTTTGGAGTTCTTTTCAAAATCAATCCCCAAGCTCATAGGCATCAATAACCTTCTTTCTGGGGGCCACAAAGAGCTCTTCACACTTTAGCAACAAACAGCAAAACAAATTAAATGAGTTTTAAACAAGACAGGTTTATTTAAATTATACAACAGACAACCGAATGTAAATGTGGCATGATGTTTGTTATATCACCTATCGTCTATTGATACTGTTTAAATGAAGTTTATATCTTTATATGTCCACATATATTAAAAAAGAAAAAGTATTTCTTAGGGTGTACTTATATTTCCATAAATGTGAACATTAATTTGCCCTAAAACCTTGTCTTGAGTGAAGCATTACTTTTAAAATAAAGATAAGGTCTACTCTAGTGGATTCTGCCACAAACATGTGCTTTCTGACTATTTGGAGCTCCAAGTTGTGACGTTCCGCCTTCTCACTTCAGCGTGTTCATGTGGGTTTCCGGTCAATCTATCCAGAAAAGAGCAATTAAAGATAAGTGATATATTTTGCAGAATTAAAGAGCAAGACAAATATAGAGAGTATATACCACATTGCTCCTAATGCATTTCGGCTGAAAAAGCATTCATGTGGCATTTCCATCTTGACACCTCAGATTTAACATCTGTCTGAACATGTGAACACAGCAATGGTGATTTATGGGACACCAGAGCTAATGTATAACAAAAACCTCAAAAAGTGTTGAATATGTCCACTTCAAAGTCAATACTGTACCCTTCATTCCCTTTCTTCTTATGTGGTCGAATTATCACTCAGCTATACTTTTTTCAGTTAAAATTTTTATTGATGATTCAGACAAATAAGCTGTCATTTAATACCATGGAAATATCCAACTATGAAGATGAAAGATTGTGCATCCTTGTTGTTGAAGCATACCTGTATGAGCCAGGATAAGGAACTACAACAAACTGAAGATAAGATAACAAAGAGAGAGACAGAAATAGAAGGATGCAGAAGGAGGATATTTTACACCCTGAAACATTTCAAGGCTGCAGACAAATGATAGTTGGTGTACATGGGGAAAAGGTAAAATAATGTCTACTAATACTACTAAGAAAATTCCATTGCTGCATAGATTATTACAAAACATACCTGAGTGTGAACAGTCTTCTTTGTCCCACAAGGGCACCATTTGTGTTACCAATGAGGATTCCTTCACAGTCATCATCATATATGTATACACCTCAACACTGATTCAGACAAGGCCAATTTAGAGTGACCAGATAACTTAACCCACAGGTCTCTGCAGACTACTGAGAGGAAAACTCCATACAAACACACGAGAAGAACATGCAGCCTCCTTACAGAGTAACTGAACCTAATCTGCACCACTGCCCATACAGACAAACTCATTCTGCACCACTCTTGATATAGCAAATGACCAGGAGGTAATTCAAATTCTGTCACCTGAAGCTGCATGCCACCGTGTCACCATTCTGCCAACAAACTACATGTAATTTGAAAAAAAATGAAACAAAATTCGCCATTTAAGCAGAACACTAATGTACAGTAGTTTCCTGACATAGCATAACATAACATTCCCAAACTTATCCAGTTCCGGATGATGGGGATGGGGCAAGAACATATACTGGCAACACTGTGGCACAAGGCAGAAACCAACCCTAGACTGGGTAGGAGTCCTTTACGAGAGAGGTGGGTCTTCAATTCCAAAACTCTGTCTCGTTTGATTGTACTTCACTGTCATACACAAGAGAATTTCCAGAAATGTCTCATTTAACAGTATTTTAGGTCAACTACATCTGTTTGGGATGTGGTGGGCATAAAATCGGATACATGAAATTTGGATAATTTGAGGTTTTTAATGGACTTTTGATATGTTTTATTGTTCAATTTGGGACCCCACTGAAAGCACTGGTATCAGGAAACCTATTATCCCTGTGCTCTATGAAAACATGCTATAAAAAAAATTCTTCTCAACCATCTCTACACAGAATACAACATGAGTAAGACAGGGCATCACACTACTTGACTTATCTAGTGATTTTCAATCGCAGCCTTCATTTACAGTACATGATCTCAGAAACACATTGTGAGTGGCAGCATGTGCCTGTGACCTCTGGTCATACAGTGTAATGTTTCCAGCAACTCAGTCATGCCAATCTTTGGTACACCACAACAAAATCAGTCAAGTCTGATTTTGTCTTAACTTATTTGATAGTCAGACTCAGTTAAGCCAACATTGTGGTTAGGCAAGAATCAAGGCACCTTCCGATTATCTGGTTTTAAACAGATCCACGCCAGAAAATCAAGCAGAAGTGTACTGCCATGCATTCTCATGATGTTGTATCTAGTTTTTGCTGGAGCCCATAAAGGGTACAACAATATTAATGATTAACCTATAGACATGCTGTTGAGATGTCATAGATAACCAACTGGATTCTGTTATGTTATATACAGTATCACTATAATCCACAGTGTCAGATCCTTGCTATGTATACTTCTTGACAATAATATTTGAAAGAGCAAGTTCTCAAGGACTTGTGCCACCGTACGTCACTCTGTGCCTGACAAAGCCAAAGCTTATTACATGCATTTGCATTATTGTACTGGTCACTTTTGCCTAACAATATCAGGCTATCTGTGCTCAAACAGTGGAGGAAGATGTCACACTAAAACTTAGAAGCAAAAGCTGATGTCATACAGGTAGTAGCTAAAGGCTGTCTTGTGACATAACCCTACCCTTATCTTAAAACGTTCAGTTTAGAGGCCCTAAGGTTAAAAAATCAATCTGCTCAGATGCAATAGAGTATTGTATTTTGGGTTAAAAGATGACCAGACCTATTCCTATCCTAACCCAGTGAATATTTGGGTTATCAACAAACCAACCCCTACCCTTACCTTAAAAACATAAGGATAGGGGTCCTAACGTGAAGAAATCAAACCTTTCAAATACTATAGATGATTTTGGGCTAAAAGATGTCCCAATCCATTAAAGTTTGCAGCTGTTGCTCTGCAGCTTGTAATCACCATCAAAATTACAGTATGTATTGAATTTCCCTGTCTTCTACCTTGATGGTTGTGGAGCCACACAGGGCACAATGGAGACATACTGTCTGATTCATTCTACAACGTTGTTAAATGTGCCACCCAAATGCATGCCAATAACACTAGAATTGTTTAAAACTATCTTATAGTCTGTCTTTCAAGGAGTGCTCTGTTGAGGATAAAAGTGGTCCCTTATTACCCAAACAAGCTTCAGTCAAGAGGCTAAGACATAATTAATTTCTTTATGGTGTTCCATTTTCTAAGTTCTTCCAATTTCTGCACACTTTCCCCTACTTGTAAGATTCAAAATAATATGCAGAGACACCATTCTTAAACAACACTTTTTATACTGCTAGTACAGTATAACTAACATTTGGATTTGGAACTGTTGCAATAACTGTGTTAAAAATTAACAATAAGACACACTGTGGACTTTGATCATAAACCAGATAAAAGGTTATGATATAGACATCAGGGTCCTTCTGTTCTTTAAAAGTTATTTAAATCACAGTTTGGGCATTGCATTAAAATAATACCTACATGAAAGGCCTTTCCTGCTCTCATTTCTTTCTTTAACATATATAGCAATTTTGACCTCTTAAATGGAGGAGATTAAATAAGACCATATGATTTGTCTGGCAATTGTCTGCCATCTAGCGTCCTCAAAGATAAAAGCAGTACTCAGGACAACGCAGTAAAGCTTTAGCAAGCAAAGTATTAAAACAGACTTTCTCGAAGGTTAGCAAAGGTGTTATTACAATAGAACACAGACTTTGCAGTGCACACATACTGTAAGAGGATTTAAGATTCACATACAACTCCAACTCCAGCTGCAGCTTGGAAAAGCTTGGCAAAAAAAAACAAAACATTTTGTTGGAGTAATACAAAAAGAACGCCACGCATTAAATCTACCCAGCTACTTAAAGCACATTATTATCAAAAACATTTTCAAGATATTAAAACACAAAGTTCCATCTTGCCTACACCTTAAGACATGTTTGAAAATCTTTTTGCATAAGACCACATCCTAATCGAAGAGGTGTACCTTAACCGATGCACCGCCCATTCAAATGCACTGGCCAAAAGAAGGCAAGAATCCCCTGGCAAGAGTTAGGGTTTCATGTAGACTTTCTTCGTATTCATTCACCACCTGATTTCAACCATCAGCCATGTCCAATACAGTTGCTTTGTCTAAAAGGAGAGATCACATGGTTTCCATTGATATGGTACATCTGGTCCCTATAAAACATTTATTGTGCTTTATTTAACTGCATGAGCAGAATGTAAAACATAAAATCTTACATACAGGAAAGCATTTAAATAAAACCTAAAACGTGTTAAAAAATCTCATTTATTTTATTTTTCTCCATCGGCCTCAAAATACCATCTGCTTCTCCAGTAGTTTAGTTGTAAACCAATTAATTGCCCATCATGCTGAGCAACTCTGATTTTACAATATGACAGGCAAAATAATGCAAGTTAACATTTAGCATGTGAGTTTTCTGTTTCTTTTGGGGCTTCTGAAATGTGTTTTTATCAGCATTTAAACATTTCATTTTATACTTGTATAATAGCATTTTTTCCCTTTTATACATATCCAATATCAACATTTTACTTATACATTTAATAAGCATAAAAAACAAATATCATAATTATTGTCAAAGGCATTAAACTAATGGTGGTGCAGATAAAGATTTGAGTCTCAGAGAATTAATAAATAAAATGATGCAGTTGCTTCCTAACCAAGAAAAACACAATTGTATCCAAAGGTCCTGTATGGTTACCCCAGTCAAATCACATTTCACCGAGTTATACAAACATGTCGTATTTGTGCAGTTACCATTTGCTGATTTCAGTGAACGAAGTGTTAGATTCATGAATGCTTTTAAGGCCTCAAAACTCAACAGGCATATTAGGGCTTAAATACATCCAGATGAAGACAATTTCAGAATTCAAGAAATGTGTCGACTCTTGTAACCCTCAGTATTGATTTGCTCAGACATTTGACCTGAAAGAGTCAAGTGTCTTGAATTGTGCTTCAGAACATACAAGAAGCAACTCTGCCTTGTTATAAGTTACTTATATAAATTTTGCATTTATCCAGTTAGTTAAGTCAGGTGGGAAGATCGTCTACAGCCAACACACAATGACAAATAATTTTCTTGCAGAGATGGATATTATCAGACTGAAGAAGAATATGAAGCCAGGCTGGTAGATAAGATAAAGCAGCTGAAATATCACAGACACTTAAGAAAAAGTGTTTAAATAATGAAAGCACTGAAACATGAAAGATGCGATCCACAAATGGCTATATGTAGTCAGAGAGATAGAAACACAACTACGTGTGGTAAAACCCAAATACTGTAGCTGACCCATAGCTCATCAGGCAATTCTGAGTTTTTTTTGAGGCATACTATATGAAAAGCAGTAGTGAGGTCAAGGAGAATGAAGAATGAGAACTAGCATCAGTATTTACTACAAAGTCATAAACCATGTGTTGAAATCAAAATAAGGACTACAAGCAAATAAAACATTCAAGGGTTTTCATCAAGAAAGAAGGATTAGAGGAGAGAAAAGTTGAAGAAACTGAAGTGCTGAGGTTTGCTGTTCAAACACTGAGACAGCAGGAACCCAGCGTGAAGGAAAGGACAGACTGAGAGAGGGTGTACTTACTGTATGTGTGTAATAGAAACTAGAAAATAGAAGAGGACTAAAATAATTGGGAGAGAGGAGTGGGACAGATTCCTAAGAAAAAATGCTAGTTTGGAAAGCAAAAAAAGCAAGCAGTGTTTGGATGAGTTCATTTGATCCCATCAGTTGTTTTAGCAATGTTTAAAAATCATCAAGATTGCTTTGTCTCATAGAGATCACCACAAAAACACTCTGGCAACAACAATGACTTTTGGGAAATGTCCAAATATGGAAAACCATATGTATCTCCATCTTTGCTACCGTCTGTCTCTTAGTCTTAAGCTTTCTTAACTCATCAATGGACCAGGGGGAGGATTCATTCTTTGACAGCAGTCTGATCATACTGGGGCCACATGGTCTATGTCAGAAAAGAAATTTTATTAAGGCTGGCAAAAATGTGAATAGATAAATAAAATCTATAGGAATGACTTTTTAATAATGGGATGGATGGAAAAAGACTGCACAAGAGAACATGAAGATATAAGGAAATAATTCAGTACATGAATGGTAAGTGATATATATCTTGCATATGGCTGGCATCATATGTAGGGAAGTAAGCAGATTGCATAAGATTAAAAGAAACAAAGAGAGAAGAGAACCTTGGGTTAGATAAGAAGAGGAACGGCAGTAGGGACTATTTAGACTGTGCAGGACAGGTATGTTATCTGTACTGGGGTAAAAGCAGGTGAGAAACTCAGAAAATTCTTAAATGAATGAGTTTTACCTAAAGGTTCACTACATCAAAAGGAAAGAATATCTGAGAAGAAAAACTGAATTAACATTGAAAAAAAGAAAATCTGTAAATAGGCTGAGAAATATTAAGTAAAGGTATTAGAAAGGACTTTATACAAACGCCCTAATCCAGAATAATTCCAAGAAGACAAAAATATACAAAAGTATTTCCTTTATTAAATAAATACACCACATAAAGAGGGATGAACAAAGTAAAAAGATAAAAGTACAACGTGAACAGAAAAACAACTCTGGAAGTAATCTGGGCCTTCCCAGGTCTTGAACCAGGTCTACCTGGCACAGTGGCTCACCCAATGGATTTGTTTCTTTTAAAACATTATTTTGTTCAATAAGACAACTTTGAGCTCCTTCTCAGAAAAATATAACCCCATCAGAGATTCTTTAAAAAGCTTTCGGCAACCCCCAACCTTATTCTAAATATCATGTCAGTCTCTGAGAGTCTTCGCAAATCAGCCATCATTCAGGTGATCTGTAAGAATGCCAAGTAAATCCAGTCATGGTATTCAAGTATAGAAATGAGACTGGCTGAATTAAACCATTCAAACTGTCCCTTCTTTGTACTCATGATTCACAAATAGAAACTTGTAATACAAGTGACACCACATCACAAAAATAAAATGTGTTTTGAGCTTTAAGATAAAACCAATACAATTACTTTTACTGATCATGCCATCTTAATAAATTAACCACTATAAGACCATCACTCTGAAAGCACATAAGCCATACTCTAAGATTTTAATTTCACCATTTGTTCACTCACTTCCCAAAGCTTCTTAGCTACACCTGCATCTTCAGCAAAAGGACGCAGTTTAGCAAGTTGACAGTCTGAGAAGAAGCCGCCATTATGCTGTAGCACCTCGCCACTGACTGCACAGTGGACAACCGTTTGTGCACCAACTTCAGGGGACACAAAAAACATCAACATGATGACATGCATGATTATGCGAAAAAGAATGGAGAAGTTGGAGGTCCAATTGCTATGGACATACCCTGTTAAAAGAAACACATTGGTTATATTTTTATAGTGTAAAAGCAAACATTTGGCCCACTAACTAAGACTAGTCACAAGAAAAACTTTTCATCCTCTGTATATTATTAAAAATAATAATAAACCTACAACAACAACAACAACAACAACATTTATTTATATAGCACATTTTCATACAAAAAAGTAGCTCAAAGTGCTTTACAAAAAGAAGAAAAGAAAAATAAAAGACAAAATAAGAAATTTAAATAAGACAACATTAGTTAACAAAGAAAAAGAGTAAGGTCCGATGGTCAGGGGGGGACAGAAAAAAACAAAAAAAAAAACTCCAGACGCCTGGAGAAAAAAATAAAATCTGCAGGGGTTCCAGGCCACGAGACCGCCCAGTCCCCTCTGGGCAGAGAAAACTATGTATGCAGAGTAACATTAAAGAAAGTATTCCCATCAGAACTAAATGTAAATTAAAGTATATTAATAATTATCTTTAAGATGATAAATAGATATTCTGTCTTCTCTAACTTAGCCCTCTGTATACTATAAACTGAATGAAAAGAACTGTATTAAGCATACTTCTACTGTGCACCATACAAGTAGTTAAAAAATGGCAAATAAAATATCTTACTGGGAAACAACACTGGTTAAGAATTTAATGAGTTAAAAAAAGGGAAATCTTAAAAGAATGTACACAACTGGTAGCATATTTGAAGCCTTCTTACAGTGATGCAGAAGTGTGTGTTTTAAACTTAAGAATGTATGCAGAAAACAACTTCTTGAAATCATTTTAGGATTAAATACTAGTAGCTAGAATACTGTGCCACTAGACCAAAACTAGGATTAGGTCCATTAGATTTGGGCATATGCAAAACCAGAATATGGCATCAGTTTTTTGACAGTCCAATGCAGTAGCTGCCAGTGTATTTATTAAGTTTTACCCTAGAATGACATTAGTTACAGAATAAGAGCACACATGTGCAATGGTCATATTTCAATACAAACTCATAATTAATATTGAGGTTTATGTGGAACTGGTCCCTCTATGTGTGTGAGTGGGCCCTAAAATTGACTGGTGCACTGTCTGGGAGTCATTCTTCACTTCTGCCAAGTGTGCTGCCAGGATAGGCTCCAGCTGCCTAAGACCCTGAATTGAATAAGTAGGAATAAGAATGTTATATTACATCCTCCTTTAAACACCACTTTGGTTTTCTGTGTGGGGTTCTCTCTCTCAAATAGTAACTTTTTAGATTCACCCCAAGCAGGCCGGATGACACCCTACAGCCTCCTCCATGTTATGTATGTACTCACATCATTCCATTATAAGCATGTTTAAGTACTCCTCATATACTTAATCCAGGGCATCATAATATTAAAAGGTGTCACTTAGGAAGTTGTGTGTGCCAGTGCTTACCAATAATAAGACATGTATTTCTACCACTTTGTTTAACAAACAATCCAAATGTCAAATACGGAGTAACTGTACACTGTAAGTAAAATGAAAACTAACCTGGATGTACACAGTAGGCCACGACTCCTTTTCCTTCCATAAGTCTTGCTAGCTCCTGAGTGAAGTAGATATTTGCCAATTTACTGCGGCAGTAGGTGAAGAAAGGCACGATATTGTAGTTCAAATCTTTAAAGTCCAGCTTCTGGTACTTATATACAGTAGAACTGAGGGTAATCACACGGCATGGGGCACATTCTTTTAAACGACCAAGCAAGAGGTTAGTAAGTAGAAAGTGACCCAAATGATTGACACCAAAGCACATACTAAACCCATCATCCGTCCAATCCAGTACACCCTGTATACCTGAAAAGAGACAGAGAAGACATGCGACAATACCTTATTTTAGTTTGGAGGTTTTAAATCATCTTAAGGCTACATTCACTGTCGTAAACTTCTTCATTTACTTATCTGGTTTGTACAATGCTATATACTGTATACCCTGCCATTCTTTCTTATATTCTGTAAGTGCCTTGAGCATGGGAAAGGCGCTTTATACATAAAGTGTATTATTATTATTTATTACTATGAAGGCTTACTAGACTAAGACTAGGTTTACTAAATCACTTCCTCCCACTTCTCATCAGTTCTGAACTCGAACAATGAAATGTGTTTCTACACAGCAACAAAGAGTGTCTCAGTTCCTTCCAAGTCACCCTCTCTCTCTGCCTCAAATCTTCATTAGTGTTCTTCCTTAGCCCCATTGAAGATACCTCTTCAAGCTTTCAAATCCATGATTCCTTCAACAGAAACCTTTATCAGCCATTGTTTTGTATACAGCTAATAAGGAAGTCCTCAAATGCTAATTCTACCATATGCTGATAGTATGATGATATGATGATGACTCAGATGACACAAATAACAACAGCAAAGTTCATTTCCATCAGAAATCACAAATTACAATGAAAGGAAGATACTACAAATTCAGAAAAACATAGCTATGTTAATTTTCCTACCAGCGTTATTGATCAGTATATCAAGTCGCTTCTCTATCTGAAGGAAAGTTCGACAGAAGTCCCGGACAGACTGTAAATTGGCCAGGTCCAGAGGCATACTGAGCACGTTGAGACTGTGACTCTCACTCTTGATTTCCCGCACAGCTGCATCTGCTTTCTGTGCATCTCTGCAGGCAATAATCACCCGGGCTCCGCGCCTGGCCAAAGCAACAGCAGTCTCTTTACCAATTCCAGAGTTTCCTCCTTTAAAAATCAAAAACATAAAATACAATAATGGTGACTTTCCTTTTCTTATTCACTCTTCAAAAGATGTATAAAAAAGCCAAAATGACACTTGAATTAGGAATTGGTTAATTAAGAAATAACTACGCTAGAATCACATCTGATGTTAAGTTCCATCGCTAAAAAATGAAATTTATCATTTATGAAATGCATAAATCACTGTTAGGTAACCACAATAGTTCAAAATGGAATGAGATTTTAAAATACTTAGTATCCAATGCAAGACATTTGCTCTGTAATTCAGACTTGACTGCAATTCTTAGACACAAATGTTTTATTTTCATACAATTACAATTTATGACTCAAGACACAAACACATTACCAATAATTGGGAGATGGTATATGAAGCCTGTACTATTTACAAGAGATGTACAGAAAAATGAGCAGTACAAGTAGAAATGCTCTATGCAGAATTCTATGTTGTTATGTAAATATTTGATAGCAAACATTGGTGTATCAACTTTTCTTCTGACATCTAAGAGAACAAACAAGATGTTGCAGAATCCAGTTTTGCTAATGGGGTTTAGGCAACTTAGATGTAAACATTTTGTACATTCACACCCAGGCCTCTTCAACAGTTATATTTTTGGCTCACTCAAAATGTAAAATATCCCAAAGCAAGAAGTAACCTCACATTTCAAACTTTTTTTTTTTCAATAAAATATTTTAAAGTAACTAAAGATGCAAATGACATCACTCCATTTCCTCACAGTGATTAGTTAAAGGCTGCTGTTGATTAGAAATCATTTAGTCCATATCAGAAGTGGGAGCTGTATAATGGCAATTGTGAATGCTACCATGATTTTAGCACATTTTTTACTTAACTGTCTTTAGAAAATATATGCTGCATAACACTATTTCATAAAATGTGTCCATGCTATTTACCTTTGCTGGCAGTTAAGGTCATCCTCTCCTCATGAATGGGTATAACTAGGACAGCCTGCCAGCCACCCATCCACTCTAGATGCTGTGCTTATGTGCTTTTTTCACTGTACCTCCACATAAGTGGGTGTAATGTTTGAGGAATAAAGTTGACACACACATAGCACACATCTAAGCAACGTCTCAATGTTAAAACGTTTTGAGAAGGACTTACTTAGAAATAAGCCAAATCACTTTTCTTAGGTCTGCGGTGGGCTGGCACCCTGCCCGGGGATTTGTTCCTGCCTTGTGCCCTGTGTTGGTTGGGATTGGCTCCAGCAGACCCCTATGACCCAGTGTTAGGATATAGCAGGTTGGAGAATGACTGACTGATTGACTGACTTTTCATTTGTTGCTTTATTTGCATTATAAAAATTAAAACAAATGTGTAAAAATCTAAAAAAAATATTCTGCAGATAAAAATACTGTCACAAAACCGAGATATAATAATAATAATTCTTTGCATTTATATAGCGCTTTTCTCACTACTCAAGGCACTTAGCAATTGCAGGTTAAGGGCCTTGCTCAAAGGCCCAACAGAGCATAGTCCCTTTTGGCATCTTACGGGATTCGAACCGGTGACCTTCCGATTGCCAGTGCAGATCCCTAGCCTCAGAGCCACCACTCTGCCTTCTGCTTTCCCTATACTGAAATATGTAGAAAGTTGCTAAAGCTTACTAGTTGCAAACTCTCCAAATATACCAGCAGACCTGGCTCTGTCCCAGACTTGCTGCCCTGCTAATCGTGACCCACACACAACATTCAAGTACAATAAAATTTTTCAATGACGCTTCCACAATCCCATCCCAAAAAATAGTAATGAAATCTACAATCAGTTTAAGGGAGGAGTCATTTACAACTCTAATTCTAACACACAAATGGATTCTAAGTGTGCAGATTCCTTATAACCAGGACTTTGCACTAGCAGAATCATCCCCTACAGAGCCATGCTCCTCTATATATTATAGATTGTAGTTTATGTGAAACTCTCATTTACACATAGTTTTTAATTGTAAAAAGGCTGAAAAAGAACATATTCATACAAACTGTTAGCCTGGATAATTGTTATTTTGAACATAATTTCAGTTTACAGTTTATGGAAAAATAAATGAGAAATAACTTCTGATTGAAAGAAAGCTGAATTAAATTATTCTTCAATAGCAATACTCTGTCAAGGTGCATGCAAAGCACTTATTGTACAATTTAAAAACATAGCGGTATAAAATCAGTAAATATACAACAATTACACGCATTAACACACCCACAAAAATGAAGATACTTACATATATAATACTTGTCTTAATTGTAAAAGAAAATACTGCTAGCAGAAAATCTGTCCATTTATTGTGATGAAAACAAAAATGGTAATTTATAACTTTATTCAAAAGGAACAAAGTCAATGTTTGAGCTGAACTATGCCAAATGGCCTCCCTTCCCTTCTTGACCATTCTATAATACCAAACAACATCCATCAGACTCCATTAAATAAAATAGCATGTGTTAAACTTGCTTATTGAGAGAGAAACATGTAATTAATGATTTTTAAAAAGGGTGAATCACAAGGTGACAACTTTTTGTCACCTTTTTTTCCCCCCTCAATTTGAATAGATGCCTACTATATAAGGCAAATCTAATCAACTTTCTTTCTCAGCTAGCCAAAAATATCACATTTGATTTAGGGCTGATTTCCTCTTTTCCTTTATTGAGGCAAGACTCCAGAGGATGAGTGGTTGGTAATGCTTGGAGAAAAAATAAAACAAGAAAAGGGTGTTACACTTAAAATGTCTTTTCTTTTTTTGGGAAATCATGTAGGTGAATATAAACAATGTATACCTCAGAAGTGAAGGAGGAAAAGCATTTGGCACATAATGCTCCTGAACAGAGATCTCATTTATAAAACTTGAGCATGAAAGTATGTATATGCCAAAAAAGGAAAATGCGTACACGTACAGCAAAAAATATAAAATGAAAACCTGGCTTGCATAAATTTGTACACAATTTACCATTTATAGATCACAATAATTTTGTAAGGGTGCATATATATATATATATATATATATATATATATATATATATATATATATATATATATATATATGTATATAGCACCTCAAGCTACACCTGGTTGCCACTGAAACAACCATACATGGACCATGCTTGTACATATGCAGTTATAATGCTGCAGGCCTTCATTGACTGGCAGAACTGCCTCCCACCTGATGAATCCAGGCATCATGTAGAGCAGGGGTCCCCAACCCCTGGTCCGCAGGCCGTGGCCGTCTGACAGCCAGGCCACGAGAGAACTGCCAGCAATAGAGACTCACTCAGTGAAGGGCTACTGCAAAATGACTGCCCCCTTCACTGAGGACACTTTTCAGAATGCTAGGCGGGAAGGGCTTTGCAGCAGCACAAAGAGAGGAGAGAGACTGAGGTGAGAGAGTATTACAACAAAGTATTTTTATGGTCCCAATAGTTACCCCATATGACACGAGTCTATAGAAATCTCGTTACTATAAAATACATTCAGCAGAAACTTTCATTACAACGAAGTGACCTTGAAATGCTTGAATGAATCATCCACAGAGCAGTTAGTTCTGTGGTCGCAGCTCAGTTGTGCACATTTGCACAACAATCCATAAACAGAAACATTGCAAAAAAATTTTCTTTTTTCGAACTTTCATCGTACTGTTTTTTTGCTGTTTTTGTTTTCTGTGGTTTTCAGTGATACCTTTTGCTTATTGCTCGTCAACCTTTGAAAAACATTCATTGGAATTTAACTCGTTGTCACCCTCCTATAGAAATGGCAGACAAGAAAAAATTATAACAGTGTTAATGTTTGTGATGGGCAATCTGTTGGAATGACAAATGACATATGCCTTTGTTATATGCAAAAAAAAAGAAGAAAAATCTCAGGTTGCAAATGTATGCGAACTGCTGCATTTGAAGACAGTTTTTATGTGGTTCAGTGATGCTTGTTCAAGAAACATTCCTATTAATGCGGCAGTCATTCAAGAAAATGTGAGGTTAATAAACTCTCTTGGGACCTCCGTCATTGGGACAACACGCTGAAGAGTGTCCCAAAGTGCGATCACCGCGTCTGTGGAAGACTGTTTATCTGTTTCCGGGGCAACAGCAGGCTCACAGCTCTGCTGCATCTCTCCGCCAAAGCAAACAGAAAAGATCTGAATGGGTGATGCAAGGAACATTGTAAATGCAGGGAACATGATTACTTGGCTACTAATCTGGTCACGACCCTGCCTGACTGTTGTGTCTGTTTATAGGAGAGCGGCAGATCCCACTACAATAAATAACCGTGCTGTTCCTGTTTCAAGCTGAATAAAGCTGGTTTTGCTAAAGGACTGAGATTCAGTCTCGTGTTTTGGGATGTAAGACAGGAACTTACAGCGCGGCCATGATCTTTTAGGATTCTCTTCTGTGGTGCTTCACTGCAGCGCTGTGAGCCTGTTGTTGCCCTGCCCCGGCAACGGACAAACAATCTTACGCAAACATGGAAATCACGCTTCGGGACGCACTTCAGCGTGACGTTCCTGTTGGGTGGGGATCACAAAAGAGTTCAGAAACCTCACAATATGAACAGGCATAAATGCACTATTGGGCACCCCACCTTTACCCACTCTGCAGACTCAGTATCCTGCCAGGCTGAAGGAGTGCTGGAGGAGCCTGAGGAGAAAAATCTGAGGCAGTGGTGGGCCAGCAGCACGTGGGGCAGAGGCAGAAGATACCTGTTGTTCAAGCTGGCAGATAAAGTGGCCGCATTCAAACTTGATTTATCGGGCCAACAAGTTAACATTGGGATTTTTGATATGTTTCAAACGTTAGCAGAGGTTGTTGAAGATACCAAGGTATATGATCACCTATCTCAGCTTTTAATAGAGTTTGAGCATTATTCCCAACCACAAAAGACCCCCAAGATGGGATGGAATGGATCCGTGACCCATTTGTGAATAAGCCAAGTGAATCAACTTTGTCTATGCTTCAAGAAGATCAACTGCTTGAGGTTGCAAATGATGGCCTTAAAAGTATGTTTGAGACAACTTCAAATTTCCATACGTTTTGGATTAAAGTCAAGACATAATATCCTGAGGTTGCCACAAAAGCACTGAAAAGTCTGCTTCCATTTCCAACATCCTATCTTTGTGAGGCAGAGTATTCTGCAGGGCTTCCGCTGATTCTGCATTATGGTAAGTTGTATAATTTCTATTACGATATTATAACTTAATGTAAATTGTGTATAAAACTGCCCTATGAAACAGCCCCAAATCCTCCACCCCAAAAAAAAATGGCCTCTGGAAATCTTTGCTTCTAGTAAAGCGGTCCTTGGTGTCGAAACGGTTGGGGACCACTGATGTACAGCGTCATTAACAAGTGAACTGCCAATGCTATTTTGCCTCAAAATAAATGAACCATGGGTTGAATCAGGCCACCGAGTCATGATGTGAATGAAGCGGCTCATCAGTTGGTTTACGGCTTCCAGCACAGCGGACATGACAGATCTGAAGCTTGGCTGCAATATTTCTGCCCTGTTGGCTAATGCATTCTAAGAGAATGGCTCTTGGAAGCCTAAATTGTCCTATAAGCCATTCAACATCATGGGCAAAATAACCTGCCAGTCCCTAAAAACTTGCTCCCTTCATATGTGACAAGATGCTCAGTCTTCAAGTAGTGCCAAACACTGTGTATCAAACCATTAGGTTTATATTAGTTTGCCAGTGACTGTGGCCATCATATCATAATTATATTGATAAACTGCTACTAAAAGTTTGTATCATTTTAAAAAACCATAAGACAGTGTAAAGGCGTATTATGACATCATAGGAAAATGCATCCTCAAAAGTCCTCATTTTTCGTCCCAAATGTCCTCATTTCCAGAGAAAGAGAGTTGGTAGCCCTAAGTACATCACTCCTTTACAAAGTTCACACAGGCAAGCAGAAAAGAGTGTGCTACGAGCAAGCAAATTCAACAAAACTATAAAGTGTCTCGTTTTGCTTTAATCCAGTTATTTGCTATAGAAATGTTTAAACAGTGTGGTCGGGTGACAGACATTCCCCTTGGGGGCTCAGGTTAGGTATGTAAAAAAAGGGATGAATTTTATTATGTCTTAACGCATTTATTTAAAAAAACGTGAAAGATTTCACTTTTGTCTGTGTTTTGGTCAGTTTCATGAAGGTTCATAAATAGCCCAAGGATGTAATGACAAATCATCTTCTTTAGGCTGCTCCCGTTAGGGGTTGTCACAGCGTATCATCGTTTTGTAACGCATGCTTGTTTTCGGACTCATGGTGCCCGCTGATGATGTTTTTACCGCACTTTGTGACATCGAAGCGTTTTGCCAAAAGATATACGTGGACTCGTGCTTGTGTACTTATTTTTTTAAGAAAGCAGGCTTCTTTCTTATCCCCTTGCTTTGTATTGTGTCTTCATCCGCAGTCTGCATCCTTCTGTACGTTAACGGTGGTAGCGGGTTCAAAAGGCTCCAAGGATGAAAAAAACACTGCATCACGGTGACAAAGTACAAATATGTACTAAAAGCAGCAGTAATTGGCTACCAACTCGACAGTAGCAGGAATGAAAACCTGCTGTCATAGCTGGCCTCAATGCCCTTGATGTTGAGATGAAACCTAATTCTGGAGGGAATATGTTCTGTTGTCACATGAGCGAGTTAAATCAGTAATAGGTTCGCACTCACGTTATTCTACTGGTACGTTTCGATACTGATAGCATACAAGTAGCTGTCACTTGACCCCACTAAGCCAGCCGTTGAAACAAGCGCTTACCCGTAATTAGCACGGTCTTTCCATCGAGCCGTTTGGGATCCACGCAAAATTTTCTTTTCTTCATCCATTTCAGAAAGAGAAATGTTATTAAAGATGCAAGGACAGTACCGAGTACATACATACTAGGAAAAATGTGAAGGCTGGTTTATCAAAGAAGCTCCAGCCGATGTAACGCAGAAAACACCCACTACGTCCAACGTGTCCAATCACCACACACATGATTAAGACGCTGTGCCAATGGTTACTCGCCGTTCCAGCAGGCCCGCCTTTTACACAGATCGGGTAGCGACAGACCCTTCTCTCAATAGTAGACCATTTATTGAATAGTAAATACCATCTCTACATGTTAACACTTACAGTAAGTACACATTTGTTATCAAATGTTACGTATCTATGTATAAAGGCTTTGTTTGTTGATCGTAAACAGCATTATTTATAGATGATCAAAAGTTATTTTTAAACGCTTTAACATTTCACATAAATGAAGCGGGGGGGGGGGGACACGCCCATCACGACGGAAAGTCTCTTGAGTTAAAAAGCACCAGGGTTCGCTATATTTCAAAATCAACTTCTGGCATGTGTACAGTATTGGATAGAGGTTATTTTTCGTAGTGCGTACCATTGCCGTTGCACGTGTGGGAACCAATCAGACGGTAGATTAATATTATGTGACCATTTTTGTGTGTACACGCGTTTTAAGAAAACTAGGCTGTCCACTTGATCGAGACTTTTTGCTTTCCCATCCCGCTGTCTGTCAGGTTTTATGGATCTTGGGTGACAGCATGTGCGTGTCATGTGCGTGTAAAAATACAACATAACAAAAAGACATTCATCGGGAGATAACGACCGAAGAACCAGCAGTTTGATGTGCAGATTCTGGTTTAAAGGGATGTTTAATATTTAACTTATGAGTCAGCGATTGAAGCCCTACCAAAGTAACCTTTGAGACAATTACCTGTACTTGTTACCAACAACTTCAGCAGTAGCGGTCCACTGAAACGGCAACCAATCGGCAACACAGATGTCCAAGCAGCCAGTACCTAGGAGATTCTGCCTGGCGGTCGTGGTACTACTGCTCACCTCGTGTGCCCTGGGTAAGTGTGCTGGCCGAACGTCCTGTGTGTTTCGTAAACGAATCGCGGTCAGTGGGTGTGGGATTAACTGTGAACAATAGACGACGTCTCTACCACCGAACGACATGCCGGGTCACATGGGTTATTTGTGGAGCAAAAAAAAATGAGACAAGACCCCCTTACCTTTGCTCCATATCCATATTTTTTTTCTGAATGACATCCCACAATTGTTGATGGAAATTAGTTTGCCTAATTTGGAGGTTTACACCTGCTATTTCAGATTCTCTTGAAATAATCGGTAGATAAATAGTAGGTGATCAGTCTGTGACACACTGCTTTAACTCCTAAAATTCACACATTGGACTGTATGGGTACTAGTAGCTTTTATGTGTTTAAGGAAAGGAAACAGTTCTAGAGTAAGAAAAAATCACTTCAGCAAATAGACTGTACAGAGAATTGGAGATGCAAAAATTAAATGAATAAATAAAAGGTTTCAAATAGTAACATCACTTAAAAATTATTAAAATCACATTAAGTGTCATGTAGATCCACCACCCTGCATTCAATCCACTAAATGTGGTGTCAGGGGGTACCTCCCCAGGATCAAGGGCTCACCATACTGGGAAGCAATAAAAGGCCTATTCCATTTTTCATTTCTTGACAAAATACTTTTCTTTCTCACAGTTCTTAAAAATAAGTGAATGAGCTCAGATAAGTGCAGAAGTCAGTTTATGAATACAAAGGCCTTGTTTAACCAGTCATTGAATTAACATGCTAAGGAACAAGACTGTCCTCAAGACAGCAACTCTTCTGAATCTGTGGCACCTGCTTGTTTACTAAATCCGGATTAACTTTTCTTTTCAGCATGTGGACAGAGTTTGTGTGCAAACAAATGTGGCCATCGGTTAGAGACATGTTCTTGCCACACAACTTGCGAGTCTTTGTTCGAGTGTTGCGAAGGGTACCGGCAGTTCTGCCTGCAGATTTCCCCTTACTCTGGCACTGTCATGGGGGGTACTGATTTCAGGATCCTACAGGTTGAATTTCCTCCACTTGGTAAAGTTTACTGCAGGTGAGTAGCAAATAGATACTCTTCATACTGAGTCCACACCAGATTTTTTGACTACTATGTGCAGTATCAGGGTTTTGCCGTCTATTGTATCCTTGTGTTACTCTACTGGGAAATCAATTTGTTCTGAATGTGGGGTGTGTGTAAGTGTGAGTGTGACCTGCAACACATTATGAACAGATCCAATGTCTCTGTATGGTATTAGGCTGGTTTAGAAAATGAATGAATCCCACTCAGTGGTTGTTTTGGGGCCAGAGTTGCTAAAGAAAATATCCAGATTATGACCCAAAACCTAACGTGAACAATCAGGTTGGATTTGTGGAGTTTCATTGACTGGGGTGTTGAGATCAATTTTGACTCCCTTTGATGTTACATTTATCGTAGGCTAGTACAGAAAGTTGACAGCTGAAGGAAACAATACAAATAAAAAGAACTGCACTGCACTGCACTTATGTACTTGGATTCTCATTCACACCAGCAAGTGTATTATATATTGGACGGACATTCCTTTTCTTAGTTTTCATAATGCTTTTACAAATGAGCAGACAAGCAAACACCAATTTTTTCCTGTTCTGGACACACTCCTATCATTCATCTATTTTCTAAATCAACAGTTTACTGTAGTGGCAGTAATAGGTCTGGTGTATGAGGCACTGAGGCAATTTAGAGTCACCTGTCAAAATGCCAACATGACTTTGGATAGTTGAATGCTTTTTCTGAGGTACACACATATTCTGCACACTAACCTTTGTCCACTGTCTGTATTAGTACTCATCAGAATTTTCTCTGCATTCCAGCCTGTTCTGACCACATCATCATTCCATGGTGCACATGTTCTTGACAGGTCTCACGTCACCTTGAAATGTGAAATATTGCAGCTGAGTCAGTACACTTGCAAATGTCAGACCTTCCTTTCAAAAGCACATATGACTTTACCAAATAGGCACTATTTCTGTCGTTTTTGTAAATAGGAGAGGTATGGGCATCTATATGCCGCATGTCTAAATGGTTCCTTGTTTGTTTCTTTGTTGTACAATGTTGGGAAATAATCTTGAATAATTAGAAAAGGCATGCTTTTAAATTCAAGCCAGAGAAGCAAAAACCAAGACAAGACCAATGTTCCCTCTAAGCTAAGCACGTGAGCGATCGCTCACACGAATTCAGAGCGTCACTCATACTTCCCGCACGATCACTCATTCCGACGGCGTCGCTCGTACTTATCGCACGATTGCTCACTCCGACCGTCGGAGTTGGTGCTCATAAATTTTTGGCTTAAACAAAATGTCGCTCATAAACAATGTTTTTTGCTCACTATATGCTACTCCTTAGAGGGAACATTGGACAAGACCCCCCAGTGACAGATATGATGGATTTAGCTTAGCATTTAATTCAAGCTACTGTATATGGTACATGGTAAAGTGTTTGTACATAACATATCTAATTTCTTATGTCTGCTTTCTTCATAAATGTGCATTTTAGGTTTAACTCTGAAATTATAACAACTGGCTATGTAGACCAGGAAGGCAAAGGCCACTGCATTTCTCCATTATTGTATGAAACTGGCTGGATTCCTTTTGAAGTTTCCTCCGATGGTACAACATATAACAGGAGTGGATCCTGGTTAGCAGGTACTGTTACTTTTAATTTATATATATAATATATATATATATATATATACTGTATATAACAAGAAAAGTATTGGTAAGTTATATCTGACAAAAACAGAAAAAGGCATTTTTTAGGAGAAAACAAACTTACAGAAAACGTTTATGTTTAATATCTATTGTAAACACACGGGGGCGATCTTGAGCCATGACCAAACCCAAAATTATGCTAAAGGCCAAATTAAGTGAAATAATCCATCCATCCTCCATCTTTCAAACCCACTTATACACAGCAAGGTTGCAGGGAAGCTGGAGCCTATTCCATCAAGCATCAGGTACAAGGCATGAACAAAAACCTGGACAGGTGCCAGTTCAAAGGGTGAAAACACATACACACACACATACACACACACCCATACCAGGGGCCAATTTAGTATCACCAGTCCAGCTTACCTGCATATTTTGAACAGTGGGAGAAAACTGAAGCACCTGCAGGAAACCCATATGGACACTGAGGGAACATAAGCAAAATAATAATATACTTATGAGTAAACGGCTGTTTGGAGACTGCACACAGCAGAAAACAAGCAAAGAAGCAGGTTCTGTGTCCTGTTCATCTGGCAGGGTAACTTGTTCATTGGCCTAACTTTGTGTACTATTTTTAAAGTAATTTCTGTCTGTACTTCCAACTTTCTCTGTTTCATCTAACTTTCTTCTGTCAGTCAAGTGCTTGTTCACAAAAATGTTCTTGGATCTGTACTCACTGAAGCACTGTCCTGTAAAGGTTTTTAGGACCCAGTAATGAACTAATCCTAAGGGCAGTATGAACTGGCAATCATATAGTATGTCAGGGTAAGAAAGGCACTATATAAATAAAATGTATTATTATTATTATCATTAATCTACAACCTGTCTCTGGTCTTGCACCATAAAACATAATGTGCAGTTGTACACCCAAACAACTCATCCTTCACATTGTATACTCAGATAGTTTTAAAATGGTTAAATACAACAGAAATTGGAACAATTGGGTATGTTTTACTGACTGGGATATTAATATCAACTCAAGCTTCCTAAGACACTATATTTGAATTAAGATTGGGAACCAGTTTAAGTTTTAGAAATGGCAGATGACTCTCTGAAGAAATTAATACAACAAACAGATAATTTTTTAGTAAAGCATGGCAAAAACAGGATACTTTAAATATAGGAAAGTAAATAATTTTATTGACAAAAGTAATAAAAAACTTAATATAACTTGGCCTTTAAAATTAGTACTGGTTTACACACTTCAACGTTTACTTATAAAATAAATTATTTATTTTTCTATAACCTCCCAATACTTATTTCTCTTTGTTTCCAATAGTTCATCATAGTAAAGTGAACTCTCAATTTAAAAGCATACTTGAAAATTCAACAAAATGGCAGTACTATGGGACTCCTGGTACAGGAGGATCCCTCACCTTAAAATGGAATTCATCATTCATCATGGAATCGTCTCTGAATGTGGAACTCTGGGGTTACAGGGAAAAAGGTACGTATACATGTCATGTGTAAGACTTAAGGCAGTCATTTTCCTTGCTGTGACCTTAGTATGATGTTCACTTGAATGACATTATATACAATCCATCTATCCACCCATCCATTGTTGAATGTGCTTAATTGGTTTTTAGGGTTGGTAGCCTGTCCAGCTAGCAATGGGTACAAGGCAGGATGCAACACTGGAAATTCTGCACAGATATGCCCATATACTGTGTGACAACTTTATTTGGTACATCTATCAAACAGCAATTCATTCCCCTGTTTGCTTTCAGAACAACCAGAATTCATTAGGGCATGGATTTAATGAGATACTGAAAGTGTGGCACAGGGATGCTGACCCATGTTGACTTTTACATGGAGCTCTATTTGATTTGCTCATTTTCATTTATCTAATTAATGCTTGGTTGGTTGTAATAAAATCTCTGACAATTTAGGTCCATGTCAGCAGAGAAACCTGGAAGCTACACTCATGCACACATCTACAATGGGCCTATTTAGAGTGCCAGTTAGTCTAGTCTTTCTTTCAGAAAAGAAAGTGCTTCACAGGGTCGTCAGGACAGAGGAGAGAACAATTGGTTGTACCCTCCCCACTCTGGAACAAATCTACACGTCCCGATGCCGCAAAAAAGCAATTGACATTTCACAGGATTCATCACATCCCGGTCATTGCCTCTTCCAGCTTTTGCCATCGGGCAAGAGATACAGAGCTATGAAAACTAGGACAAACCGCCTTAAAAACAGCTTTTATCCGAAAGCAATCATGGCCCTGAACTCAGAATAAAACTGCTCCATATTATTCTACCAATGTGCAATATAGACCTTAAGTCAACCAGTGCAATTTGTATATTTATTACTATTAGGTTTGTTATTATTTTCTCTCTTCTTGTCTTTTTGTCTTTTTAACTCTTATTCCTCACACTGAGTCGATTGCACCTTCAATTTCGTTGTTCCTTGGTAAAAGTGACAATGACAATAAAGATCTATCTATCTATCTATCTATCTATCTATCTATCTATCTATCTATCTATCTATCTATCTATCTATCTATCTATCTATCTATCTAGCTATCTACAAGTATGCTATTGAAAAATGTACATGGCTTACAGTACATGTTTGCATAGCTTAGTGTATTTAGATTCTGGCTCAGTAAACAGAGCACTTTACTTTGTTAATTTAATACACTACCACTTCTCCTTTTTAAATATTTTGTAGTTTTCATAGCACATTTTTCTGGTTTCTTTTTTGTATCTCAGCTTTGTTTGGATGCACTCACATTCACAGAAGACACTGTTCAATTTTAATCACCACTTAATAATTTTGTGTTCACCTTTATCATATTTTCTAGTATTTCTCCCAATAAAAAAATGCCATCCTCAGTGTATGCAGAGTCATGTGTGTGTGATTTTTATCTGGATGTCAAGGACCAAAACTCATCTCAATTGATTGTATTTAGGATACTTTGATTAAAAACACAGTGCTTTCCACCTTCATGAGCAAGGCGGGAGCTCTCAAGTTCTTCTCTTAGTTCTTTGTTAATGATCCCTTGTGCAGAATTCCAGAACCTGACAATTATTGTGCTCATTAGAACATCAGAACAGTCTACACGAGAATAGGCCATTCAACCTAATAAAGCTCCACAGTCCTATCCACTTTCTACTTCTAAAAAAGATCAAGTTTAGTTTAAAAAGTTTCAAGGTCGCTGAAGTCCTATTGTCTACCACACTACTTGGTAACATGTTCCAAGAGTCTATGGTTCTCTTTGTAATGAAAAACGTTCTAATGTTTGTGCAAAATTTACCTTTAAGAAGTTTCCAACTGTGTCCCTGTGTTCTTGTTGAACTCATTTTAAAGTCACAGTCTCAATCCAATTCCCTTAATAATTTTGAACACTTCAATCATGTCTCATCTTAGTCTTTTTTTGCTTAAATGACTCTTTTAGTCTTTCCTCATAATTCTTCCCCTGTAGCCTGGAATCAGCCTAGTCACTCTTCATAAATGTGGTTCTGGTGAAATGTTTTGGCCTAGCATGTTACGTGAAGTCAAATGTGTTCAATAATACCAGGTCCTGTATGCATTAATATATTAACATTTAAGCAAGGGTGATCCAGTTCAGTCACAGATGTTTCAGATAGTGTATTATTAATTACCAGATGTTTGATTAGTGTCTGTGAAAAAACTCCTTGCCTAATCGGTTTTACTTTATAGCTATGCATACATTTATAATTCCAAGCAGCATCAGTTTTTGCTTGTTATAATTGCAAATTTAAAAATTTATGTCTTTGAATTACACACATTAAAACTGTATACTCAAAATGACCGATAAATGTTTCCATGTTGTGTCCCTGATGTGAAGGTCATCCCTACTCAGATAACTGGATTCCAGAATGGAAATATTTATACAGCTTACGAAAAGCTGTCCCCAACAATGCCTCCTTCACTTTCTTCCCACAACCTGCCAAGGTTTCCTCAGACTTTGAAGTTGGAGTGTTAAGGCTCAGCCCCAGTAAAGCAGAAGATGGAGAGAGGTAGATTCAACATTGTTTTTAATTTTAATACCAGCACTGTGTTTATTATATAGAAACTGTGGTCTAAAATATAAGATGCTTTAGTGACAACCACAAGACTTAAGGTTCAGTACTTAAACAGTCTCTTTACTTGAAGCACATTTATTCTAAGTAGTCACACTACTATGTAAAAATGTTGATGTCCATTATGAAAGCCACTAAATACAATAAAGGTTGCGCAGTAACAGAAACACAGCAAAGTTAATTAAAAGGGTGCTCATTTGCTCTGTAACAAGAAAAATCTCAACAAAATACTTAATATGTGTTGTATAGTAATTTTATGCAAGCCATATTGATGTGCATTGTATAAACTGAAACAAAGATGTCTACATTTTAAATATAACATTTCTGTTATGCAAGTATATTGTTTTTATAACATACAAAAATATTCTAAATGGACTTTTGCTTTATTTGTAATAATCAAAGCTATAATGTATTAATCAATGATTAGCACTGTTGTTCCCTAACAAATCCAAGTATTGATTCAAATCCTGACCCAGTTATTCTCTGTGTTCTAGTTTCTTCTCGCATCCCAAAGTCATTCATGCTGTGTTAATTGGTAATGTTAAATTAGCCCTTCAAAAAATAGTTTCCTGTAAAATTATGTTTTGCAATGACCAAAGGACTAAATGATCTAATGCAGGAAGGATTTATTTATCAACAATTGTGTATAGAATGTTCAACAGTAAGTGGTGTCAGTGACCTTATAATATTATCGATTACTATTTTACCGATGCCTTTATCCAAGGTGACTTACAGCATTTGAGATACGATCAGTTTCATTTCTTTTGGTTTTCCAGTTTGAGTACAGACGGGTGAAGTGACTTGTTCATGGTCACACAGTGTCCGTCCCAGAATTTGAACTCACAATCTCTGAGTCTGAGGTCCTAGATCCAAAGCCTTAATCACTAAACCACCCTGCCTGCCAATAATATTAACCTTTTGTAGATGATTAAAAAAACAAACCTACAAATATTGTATACAGAAAAGTACTTAGTTAGTTATATAGTACTTCTAATACAATTGATTAACCGACAGCACTATAACTGAGGCCCATTGTCTTATGAAGTATCCCATGCGAAGCTGGGTAACACAGTTAGTACGAAGTATATATGGAAAAAATACAGCATATTATGCAAATCAATTAATATTCTGCTTTTTAGCTATCCTTTATTTTTGTGGAACAATCTTTTTCAATTCAGATCAGAGGAAGCTACAGGCTACTGCAACAGCAGCTTGTGTAAGACAGGTACGGACTCTCAGTTGAATATGGGACCTTAGAAAATACATTGGTTAACTATATGTTGCTGTCCTCAGATACTATTTATTTTCTGGCAGACTTGATGGACACTTTACATTTAAGGGAAATAGACTCATTCTCAAAATGGGAAACTGTTTAGGTGTTTTACATCACCAATGTGCAAATATATGTTTACAAGATTTGGAACAGCAGACCAAACCCAACTGGCCAACCTCCTCCAAAACTGAAAATTTTGTTTTTCATTTGCTGTTATTTGCTAGACATGATCCCTAACCAGTCATATACATTTGTGTTTCTACTCATTTTTTATAGCTGGATCAATCAAAATCCATTCCTTTTCTGTTTAACATTCATTTTTATTATATTTTTCACAGTTACTGGCCACCACCAGTGCCTATCTGCCACATAAGCCTTAATTCACATCTGACTGTTTGCTTCACTCAGGGATGTCACTGCCATTTGGTCCCCAGTTCATGCTCTAGCTTGGCATTTGGAGGAAATATTTAGGAAGAATTCTGCTGCTTGGGCTCAGGAGAAGTGTAACAGTTGGCACAAAGCTGAGGAGAAACTCCCAAACTTTCTATCCGAGATTATTGACTGTCCATGTACACTTGCCCAGGCCCGGGCTGATACAGGCAGGTTTCATGTAAGTATAATTATGAATATGGCATATGAGGAGGCCTAATATTAGTAAGGTAAAATATTTTTACTTAATTGACTTCAGATCTCTCCATGCTTAGCTTGCAACCATTTTAAAACACTCTAGTAGTAGAATTTACAAGTAAATTTTTAAGAAATTTAGAAAATGGGACAGCCTAAAATTGTTTCTAGGCCTAGATTCCTATAGATTTTTTTGCATGAAAAATTAAATTTTTAAGTATTTCTTATTTCCATGCTGTTTTTGTGACATCATCCTGGTAACTGAGGTGCTTCTGTTTTGTAGTCTGTTTGCCACGGACACCATCATGTTGTTTATAGCAACAACTCTAATTGAAAGTTATGTGATTCTGACATTCACAACACTTGGCATCATTGTATTACAGCTGTTTAGGATGCCATTATGCTGTCTAGGACAGGGGTAGGCAACGTCGGTCCTGGTGAGCCGCAGTGGCTACAGGTTTTCATCCAACCCAATTGCTTAATTAGAAACCAATCATTGCCAATCTCAGACCTTATTTAATTTTATGGCTTGTTAGTCTGTGCAATGTAAGGCTCTTATATCGTAGATTTTTTTCCTTTCCAAGGATATCATCCAAATGATATGAAGCCTAAAACAGATCATTTTCAGTCTGTCACATTTTTCTATTAAGTGTTTTATTAAATCAAACAGTACATGATGAACACACACAGATGTAATTGGAAAAAAGCTAGCTGGAGAACTGCTGGCTGCTTTGTCTTTTACATCTTATTGCTAATAAGGAGCAATTAAAACACTGAATGCAGCAGTTTAAGATTGAAATAAGCAATTAAGGTTGGAGAACCTTAACTTTAAGATTGAAATAAGCAATTAAGGTTGGAGAACCTTAACAAGCGAGACCACTAAAATGAAGCATCAAAATGTCACTTAAGCAATATGTGCTTCATCAGCAATAATTGAGTTCTCGTTAAGGAACTGGGTTGGAACAAAAACCTGCACATACTGCGGCTCACCAGGACCGACGTTGCCTACCCCTGGTCTAGGACATCCAACCTTTAAATATCTTAAAGAAAAGGCTCCATCTGAAAAAGAATATACAACTGACTAAACAAGATTAAGGAGTAAGAGCTTGCTTATCAAATTCTACCTTTGATTTTTGGGTTGTTGATTTGGTTTGATATTTTGGCACTTTCTGTCTCTAGCTAGTTGGAGTACTTTTAAGAGTTCACCTTTAAACTTGTTTCATTCTTGGCTGCCCCCAAACACTCTAAACAGTGATCACTGTGAAGAGTCTGGCATTATATCATATATATATATATATATATATATATATATATATATATATATATATATATATATATATATATATATGAAGAAGTTCTATGTGGCTATAGATAAGTCCAGGCAATAAAATGATGTCTTTAAAAAGTTATTCTTGTGAAATGATGCTGAATTATAAAATAGGCTTGAATGAAATTTAGACAGTGGGCTTTCATTAACTTGAAGAAAGGCCTATTACTGAGTTTCATACCAATAAAGACAGAATGCTCTGCTGTCTGAGTGGAGAGTTGGTAGTGATGCAATAACCTGTTTCATATAGATCAGGCCTATACTGAGAGTGCAGCATTTGGGGATCAAATGTGCGGTACCCCCAGGAGGCTGTGCTACTTGGGGCTGTAAACTGAGGACAACCTCTAACAATGAAATCACCACCAGAAACCTCCAGCCAAGTGAAAATAATTAAGAGAACAGAGATACAGGAAACAGTTCATATTGGACAAAAGAAGGTCCAAATGGATTGGTTGGATATTTGAGCGGCAGAGATTTAACTTGTTTTTGGGGACATAAAAAAAAAATGAAATTCAGAGACCTACCAACGGGTTGGTACACAGAAAATCTAGAGTCATTAGTAAACTAAACCAAGACACTCTGAAAACTATTATCAAAATGAGGTTAAAACTAAACAAAATTCTCATATTGATTTTAAAGTGTCTGATGATCTTTTCTAATATTTCTCAAAGTGTGGACCTCTTACATGGTGTGCTGTCTTCTTTTATATTGGCAACATAATGATGTTACATGCTCTGTGTCACCAACACATGTGAGTAGCAAAGGCTATCTTTGCCATGAACAACACAGAGGTGCCAATGAAAGGCAAGATGGTAGTGTCCACAAAAAGAAAAAGAAAAATAAGACATAAAAATGACATGATATCACCCAAAAAAATGATAAAAATAATCAAAAACACAAATAGTAATAGATGCCCTCCAAAAAATTATACATGAACAAAATCGGTTTTGACACCTGCTATGTGGAAGAGATAACTTTTGAAGGTAAAGACAGATGTAGAATGTAGTTGGTTTATTAACACTAGCATGGCGAATTGCTTGCGTACTCAAATGTCGATTGACATTTAAGCTTGAGTTTTTAACTCATTGACAGCCACATGTAAACTGAAAGCTTTTTTTTTCTTTGGTTATATTCTTGAATAAAAGCACACATTTATTTGATATTTGGACTAAAGTCTTCACATATTATACACTTCACGTCATTAGTTTCTGCTTTAGGTATGTGTTCAGCAGTTCTTACATTTCTCGCATTTCCATTCATCCTACACTTACCCAGATCTTTGTAGACACGGAACACACATGAAATGCATGTATTCCAAATAATGATATACTGTATAATTTACCCTATACAACTCCAGATCTCACACGCAGATAATAAGGAGCCTTGGTTTGAGCTGGAAGAACATTTTGCACGGGCTTGAGCTCCATCAAGGTGGGGGATGGGACAGCAGGCTGCTTTCTGCTTGTGGTGATCGATACATTTACAAAACAAAAGACGCTTATGGAGAGGTGCAAAGGGATTTAAGGTGGGCCAGGATTACAAGTTTTTTTTGTAGGTTTCAGGAATCCTAGTGTTAAGAAGCAGGTCTCCCAATGTATGCTAGTCCACTTTTCAGTGTGGCTAGAGTGACTCACAAGGGTATTTATTTTGGTTTTGTGACCTTTGTTGAGTTTACTGTAATACTTCTTTTCTCCAATATCCTTGTGGTGAGCATTATATAGCATTGCATACTTACCACAGACAAAAAAATAAGTCCTAGTGTTTTGTAACATTTTAAAATATACATCAAGCAAATGTCTTAAAAATCAAGTTAACCTATAAAAGACACAGAACATACAGTACACAAACCTGTGCGATGACTGATTTGTAGGCCTGCATAAGCAGGCTGGTTTCCCCAACATTACCTTCCTACATTTTCCTCATTTCATGTTGTTATTAGTGTTAAGACCAATTCTTATTTCATCCACTATGGCCTCCATCCCATTTTTTTAGTCTCTTTGTTGTCTTGCTGTCCACTGTCACTCTCTGAATACACTGTTTCACCTAATCATTGTCCTTTAACAAGTCCACTTGCTCAGTCCAACACAACCTATTTCTCCACTACACGATTCATCACGTCAACTCAGTTATGTTAGATACTGATTCCCAAACTATATTTGTATAAGGCATCATTCAGCTGACATGTGACATGGATTTCAGTGAACAATAATATAAAAGGAGTTGACTGACGTATACATTTGCTCATATTGAGTTGCATTTGCATGTTCTTTTGCACCATTTGTTCTTAAATGTATTTGTTATTTTATTTGGCATTGTAGCATTCTTTGCCAGTAAAGGATTCATTTGTATATGGGCAGCTACTTATATTGGCTGTGCCTGTTGTATTTTATAACACCATATGCTGCTTCTTTTGTCTTCAGTTTTGCTGATAAACTTTTTTCTTTCATTACTGTTACATATTCACTGGTTGTGGCAATATCAGTTAGATCTCAACTTTTATTTTTAATTTTCCATGATGAATTCTTCCTTACCAGCCATGTACCAGGCCGTGAATGTGTTCTTGCTGTTCATTCTCAAGCGCTACAGACAGATGTTCAGCCATGCATGTTTAAAAAAAAAAACAACAAAAAAAAGTCTTGGGGTTACAATGCCACAGAGAGTTAATCTTGATACACAAGTTATTTTTATAAGTATAAAATCCATTTTTCAGATTAACTGTTTTTAAGATATGGGATGTTATTTTAGACTTTGCCTTGTGCTCCACCTTATATTGTATTTAGGACCCATTCCTGGAGACCATATTGAGGATTATATTCACTGGTGAGCACCTGGTGGCCCATATAGCTCAGCCAAAAGAATGTGCATGAAGATGCCATGTTTGTTAAATGGCATTGTCGGTTTGCCGCAGGACAGGGTCACATGAGTGCAACTTTCAGCTGCACAGAAAAAAAAAATAGTTGTTTGTGTGTGTATATACACAGCAACTACTTAAAATTTTCTGCCTTCTTAGATACAGCAGATACTTCAGGGGCTGGAAGGCTACATTCTTACTATTTTGACATGATATTGTCCCCTACGCCTTATTAATACTGTAATTTCTTGAGTAACAGGATAAAAAAAATAGGAGGTCAAGTTACTCTGTTAGGGAAAAAAAACATTTATGGTTTACAGGTGTCAGATGGCAGCTGTGAAGGTAGAGATGTTGAAGGACCTCATGGCTTTTTCCACTAAAGGGAGCAGGGGTGATCATGAGATTCGTACAGTATATGAATTAGTTTAGTGGTGGCAGTCCTACTGGCATTTTTACAAGACATTTGTGATGAAGTAAAGCAAAGTCGATTTCCTGCTTTATACTATACACTGCCACATTCACATATTGACTAAAGTGACAGGTACAAGTGACTAAAATGAGGTTCTTGGATAAAGTTGCTGGTCTAATTTTTCACTGCAGAATGACGAGCTTGACAATCCAGTAGAACATTTTAGCAGAGCCACTGGCCATATGCATAAAGAGAGAATGGTTGAGGGATTTGAGTGTTTAACGGAAATGCTACAGGGAACGTCTCATAGGAACTTTACCGGGACACTCAAGAAAACATGTAGCACTAATTGAAAGAACTGAATTTCTCAGCTTGCCATAGTGCCTGGAATTTCCTGCTCGATCTGTTTGTACTATATTCTCCATCGGAAACTGATGGAAAATTAGTAAATTAACCAAAGGCTGAAAATCTCTGGAATCAGACCTGCAAATTGTGCTGCTTACCTAAAATCTCTGTCATCTGCTGGAAGAACTGGCCACCTGACTGTACGTTCTGCCTGTTACACTGGAATACTGAGTAATTCTGTGGAGTAATTATTTCTGTATTTGTTGTCACTTTGCAGACAGACTATGGATGTGACATTGAAAAGGGCAGTGTGTGTACATACCACCCAGGAGCAGTACACTGTGTAAGAGCTATCCAAGCCAGGTGGGTGATAGTGTTTATGTATGGCACCTTTATAGACCTGTCTGAGTTTTCTTCTTTCTTTTTCTGTATTTATGTTTACTCTCATAAAGTCTATCAGTGGCTATTAAAGTCTCTTAATCCTGGGAACATATTTATAAGTAAGTAAACATATTATAAATAAGCATCCAGACGTACAATGGCCCCTTCAGTGATGTCATAACAAGGAGGCTGTTTTGCAAAAACAGGAAAGATGACAGAATAATTCTAATCAGAAAAAACAGTAAGTAGAGTAACAGTGTAAAAAAATGAACTGGTTGCAAAACCTGACAAACCTTAAATTCTACAACTGATAGAGTCCTACAACAGACCTTATTACAGAGTTCATCAGGTTTGGAGCCACAAAACTAAATAAATAGCCTATCATTCATTTGGTTAGTCTAAATGTTTAGTTTCTTCCTTTTCTATATAGCTCACTCTTATTATGATGGATGGTGTTCTGAATAAATCATACACTTCACTAAACCATTTTGTTTCTTTCAAGCCCTAAGTATGCAGCGGGACAGCAGTGCTGCTATGATGCTTCTGGAGCACAGGTATTGACAGCAGATTCCATTGGAGGAAGCACACCTGACAGAGGCCATGACTGGGGTTCACCACCTTTCAAAAAGCCTCCTCGAATTCCAGGGGTGTCCCACTGGCTCTACGATGTCATCAGTTTTTACTACTGCTGCCTGTGGTCTAACAACTGTCACTTATACTTCCTACATCGGCCGTCAAGTGACTGTAGGACATACAAGCCTCCTAGAGTGGGTAAGTGCTTAGCAATCATTTTGTCAACAGAAATATTATGAAGTGTGGGGACTTTATTTCAAAAGAAAAAAATGTGGAATGGAACTTCTGAAAGTGACTAAAGTATCAAAAAATCAAGAAAAGCAACCACTAGGCAGCAGTAGACAGCTGTAGGAGTTAAATATGTCTAAGATGCCTGCATCAGTTTTCTGATGCATGTACTCTCTGTGCTAAGTAACTATTGTTTTAATTTTGATATCTGATATTGCAGGAACTGTCTTTGGAGATCCCCATTTTGTAACATTTGATGGTTCCAATTTCACATTCAATGGAAAAGGCGAGTACTATCTCCTTCAGGCTACTCACAAAAACCTCACCATTCAAGGGCGAACTCAGACTTTGTTTGATGGTAAGTGCATTCTTTGTAGACAAAATCTGTTTCTTGTTGTATGCACTGTTCATCCTTGAAATAATTATATTAGAATGAGATTTGCATCACAAACACAAACTAATAATGCTAGGAGAATTTAGCTGCATCTTTAACCATATGATCAGGTATGCTATAGACCTTGAGCCCAGCTACCAGGGAGGTAGTGAGAAATACAGGAGGAGTTGGATTCTTTGACCCAAGACAAAAAGCCGTATCCAACTTGCCACAATTCATAAAACATATGTTAAAACATATGTTGATATTTTAAATCTCATACACAATAAACATTGACTTGGCTGTAATAGACCTGTAACAGGTAAAGAAATTGATAAGGTTGTGAATTTGTATGTTTTATGCTGTAAATTTCTTGCTAAGAAGCATCTAGACATGACCATTAATTTGACTCACACCATGGTGTGATGTTGTACTGAAAATTTCATGGCACATATTACTGTCCTCATAAAACAGAAAAATCTGTTCATTGGTATGTTACAGATAGGTTCCATTAAACACAGATTTATATTCCATTACTTTTTTATATTCATTCTCAAAAACCGCTTAATTCAATTTCTGGGCTGTAAGCTGAAGGAGGTGGTGGGAGGGGGGGTTGTATTTCAGTATGCCGTGTATGTGTTTTAGTATTTAAGTACTTCAAACATTTAATTCATTGCATGCAGCCTGTAAAATATCATTGCTTTTTGTACTAAGCTGAAGTAAAACACAACTCATTACTAATCCATCTATTCATCCAACTTCTAAACCTGCTTTATGTTCAGAAGGGTTGCAGGGAAGCTGGAACTTATCCCAGCATCATACATGTGCAAAGCAGGTGGACATACATATTCAAAATTCCCATTATTACTATTGATAACCTGTTTAAGTGCAAAGGAATAGAGTTTTCTGTAAAATTGTGTTTCACACTGAGAAACGGTTACTTTCTAGTTGTTGGGGATCTTTAAAAATCCCTTCCCCGGCCCAAAGTCATCTATAATCTTCTTTGTAAAGGCCTCAGAGAACTCTCTCCATTTAAGCATGGTGATAACACACACTTCAACAGCAAAGAGCAAACCAAACTAAATGTCTAAGGTTTAAATAAAACAGGATTATCCAAGTTCCTCTCTTATAATCTGCTACTCATGTACACAATCTGCACCTGATTGTCATTTTAGGTATCTGAGGTAGTGTGCTTTTATATTTATATGGAGACAGAGGCATAGCATGCAGGTTCCATACATACACTGGAACACTGGATCCTTGAACTTAATCAATGCTAATGAAACCTGTTACCCCTTTACACATACACCAATGTTAAAAAGTTTGAAATCACCTAGAAATGTTCATATTTTTAATAGAAACTAGGGGGCTTCGCTCGCCAACCCCTGTGTTGGTTAATCGGATATACAATTTTAATTTTTTTTTTTCTTTGGAATTGTTTCAATTTCATTATTTGCACTTTTACTTTAAAGCTTCATTAAAAACAATATTTTTTGGAGACACATTGTGACAATGCAACGTATAACTGCCCGTAAGTGAATATTGTTTCTGTTTCTCTAATAAATAATCCGACTTTTTCTAATGTTTGTCCCTGTGATTTACTGATTGTCATAGCAAAAGCTATTCTCACGGTACTCTGTGAACATTTTAATACTAATGACATATCACAATCTCCTTTGGTGTGTAATGTTATCCGCGGAATATATACATTACCTGTCTTTTTGCTTGTTAAAATTTGCATCGCTTCTCTGTAATCATCAATATACACCTGACCGAATTGTGTATTCTTTGAAATTTAACTTGTTGTTGCTTTAACTGTTTTGGGACCACAGATTCTCATAGCGTATGATCCATTATTGTGTAAATCCACGTTTTGTGCATTGAATGATGCAAATGCGAAAAGACTTTGTTGTCTACTCTTTGATTTTTATTTCTGACCTCGATTTGTCCTGCTATTTTTTCAATTACACCTGGTTCTGATGATTACTCACCTTTTGTTTGTGGTAATGCAATCTTTTCTATCTTTTCTTTGATACTGTAGCGACTGACATGATAAAGTGTCACAAAAGTTTTACTTGAACAATCGCCGACTTCCTAACCCCAAATACAACTTTCTAGCATCCTCTTTTTTTTTCTTTTAAAAAAATGTAAAAAACATTGCATTTTTTGGCTTGAAAAATTACATTTTTATTAAATCTCCTCTTTCTACTGTAAAACATGCAAAACATTAAAAGTACAAAGTCAGAAGTATAAAAAGTACAATAATCACACAAATAATAATAATGATGATGAATAATAATAATATGAAATTAATAATACTAATGATGATGCTAATACCGTATATACTGTGAAAATGTGTTTTTGGTGTGGTATATCTTTGTACAGGAAAACTGCTTAGGTGTACACTGTCATCTAGCCAACTCTGTTCAGCATAACGGTTCATCTCAACAACAATTCTTTCAATTACGTCATCATCAAGAAATAATTTCAAGTAAATGGATCTTGGCTGTCAACGTTCAGTTTTATTCCTGTCTGCCCCATAAAATCAAAACGAGGTGGTGCTGGTTTATTTGCAGCAAGGTCAACAAAAACCCAAATGTAAGCATCACTTTCAGAATCCCTTTTTGGTTTCACTTCAGTTTCACTGAATGAGGACAGATTCACGTTGTCATTATTGCTGATGAGAGGCCCCTCAACATCACAGCTCATATCACTGTCAAGAGCGTGCAATACCTGGGCTGCTGAAAAACGTTTCTTACGACAAGCCATTATGAGTGTAGGAGAAGATGCATCTACACTGTTGCACAGGTAACATTCGGACTTGATGCGTACTTAAGACACGCCTATACTGTTGCTACAGTAATTCTCGGGACTAATGCTGTTTGTACTTTTACAGCCTGAGTAATCCTTGAATCTAATGCTTATGTGAGATGTGTCTATACAGTTGCCTGAGTAACACATTAGGACTAAAGCTTTCAACACAGTTTTCACAGCCCAACTGATGTTCGAGTCTAACGCTAAGGAGGTTAAGGTCTTAAGTTCTACAAAATCTTTCAGTACCCCAAAGATGGTATACAACAAGAAGAACTGCAGCTTTCCTTTGCAATGAGGTTACACTCAGAAGTGAAAGTTTAAAAAAATGTTGCATGTTTCCAGTCAGGTTACAGTAATTTTTTAAAACCTTAATGAAGACAATCCAATCAATAGTCGCTAAGGTTACTGAACATGTATTAAACAAATTATTATAAATCAATTCATTATATTAACCAAAGTTACACTATTTAAAACCAATAATAAAAAAAAGAGTAAAACTGATTAAAGAGTATGCCTATTTGATATCAACACCACAGCTCTCATCTGCATACACCAATACAATATATTTATAATTACACTTTTTACATAATCATTAGTATGTTATTAATATTCAGCATACCATATATTGCATGAATCAGGGCTGTATAACTTCTTTTCTAGCAGCAGCATAAATTCACAAATCAGCAGTGTACAACATCTTATTTTTTTTCTGTCCTCACCATCAATAAACATAACAAAACCTGCCTCTTCTCTGCATGTATCATTTGTCCCTCAAAAAATGGTGGCAAATTTAACTTGGTTGTTTCTTTATACTTCATTAAAAGATAAAAAATTGGGAGTATACATGCCAAGTAAATAATTACCTGTAAAGCAGAAGGAAGCTATGTCAGATCCTCAACACTAACACTTTTCACTTTATTCAGTATGCCTTACATCCATCCATCCATTATCCAACCCGCTATATCCTAATTACAGGGTCATGGGGTTCTGCTGGAGCCAATCCCAGCCAACACAGGGCGCAAGGCAAGTAAAATATGGAAACAATTGTACTATGTATTCTTAGTGGCTTTGAATAAATGCATAAGCTAAAACTGCATGTAAAGGTTTGGTGCAGTTTGGGAGAGACAAGTCTTCTACCTCTAGCTATGTTTGTCTAAGGTATCCGTACTAACTCTGTAGTTCACCTTAGAAGAATGGTAAAGAAGTGTAGTAGGGGCAAATTCCCAGACCTGTTAGAAGTATAACTTTGAAGTAGGTAGAATTTTAAGGTTTATGTGGGGAAAAAAATAAACTGTTACCATCCTGCCTACTGAATAGTTAGGTGGTTCTGATTTTGGGTATGTGTCTACACTTCCAACAGCAGCAATTTTATTGTAGTCCATTAGTTAGTCTTGCTGGATAGCCAAAATTGCAGTATCTTGGGGATGAGGTACTAAAATAAATGACAAAGTGCATTTTCAACAGCAATAAAAATACATAGAAACTGACTTTATAAATAAAAAAGGTGTCTCCAATTTTACTTCCATGAAATACTCCAGGGCCAGTCACTGAAAAGCAAAGCAATCACAAACATATATTATAGGGATCAAAGTGAAAAATATCAAACATTTTTGCACTGTGTTAAAAACTTTATAAAAAGCAGTTAATCTTAAATACAGCTTTAGAAATGTGACTCTCAAGTTTTCGTATAATGTAGTTGGTCTGTGCTTCACCCACTGAATCTTCAGTATATGTTATGTTGCTGAATTAGGTGTCTCAACAAACGTTTGTTAAGTGTTGACAAATGCACAGCCTTTAGGGATATTGCATAAGTGGGGTGGCAAAGATCTTGAGAGAAGCGCGTACTTTCTTTAATAGAAGTTTCTCACCAGTTTGCCATAATTCTTGAGGACCCTTAGGAAAATGGTGCAGTCAACAGATACTAAAGTGACTGAACATTACAGTGACAGTATTACCTTCAGGTATAAAGATGGACCACAAGATTTTTGTATTCTTATAATATAAATGTATGTTACTTCAAATTTTCATGCAAAGGGTTTCCTCTCTGAATTACACATTTGTCTAATGGATATTCTTTTTTAACATTTTATTGAATTTATTAAAATCAAATAACATTCCATACAAGCAAGTCAAATTTTACAAAACTAGGTTTGAATCAAATCAACCCCCACCTATGAGAAAGAGTTCAACAGACTAAAAGTTTAATGGATATTCTAAGTCCTGCTACAATTCATGTGTTGTATTCAAGTTTACCCAATGGGTGCATTGCAAAGCTACAGTAAAGAGAGAACAAAAGCTGAAACACGCTAATACTGGGCTTCAACAAGACTAGAGAGTGATTAAGTAGGATTGGAGTGATGAGAACTGCAGTAAGTAGTAATGCTGTCTATATACCACTCTTCAACAAAAGATGGTTTATGTTACTGAGATTGTAAAGTTCTAGCAGGATTGTGTCCACTGGAATACTTTGTTGAAAGAGGGAAAGGAGATAGGGAAAACCACACTACCAGTAGCAGAGCACCTGGCATGCTAGTGTTTGAAGGTCAAGGATCATGTAGGGCCTTTGTCCCCAGCAGTGATTGCCTCTAGACTGAAAACCCTAAAGGCACCACACCAGAGACAGAGAGAGAGAGAGAAGGAACCTAAAGCAAGTTCTACAAAGTGCTAGAGATTCACAGAAAAAAAAGAAATCGCACAGATAATCATGAGACAAATTTGTACACAATTGGTGTGCCATAGCAGCTAAATATCTAATAGAGAAACCATAAAATGCATGTTCAGTACAACCCACTACCCTATTATCAAGTTATATAATCTATATAATGCAAATTTACTGCAGAAATAAGTTAATAATTATACTCTATATAAAATGCATGGGTATGGTGAAAAGGTGGTATATAAAATAAAGTGTGTTAGGTTATTGTTTTATAGAGGAAGCTCATTTATATTACAAAAGTTGGAATTCAGTTTCAAACAGATGTTTTTCATTTCATTGTTGGATTACTTGAGAGGAAACAAAGTGTTGTAGACAGAAAAAAGGCAAATTGAGATGGGACAAAAGTGATCTTATTTTAAGCCTGAGGGAGTTACAAGCTCAGATACACTGAACTGACTCAATCAGAGCACTGTAGTGTTAGGTGCAAAAAGATGACTATAAGACTTGAGAAGATGAATGGTTAGATTGTCAAATTAATATGTAGTGAGCCTAGATTGAGGGTAATGGTGATTCAGATCACATTTTAATAAAACGTTCAGGATTGAATGTGTAGACACAACTAAGTGAGGGCGATGCTATAAAAAGGAGGAGTGCTGAATTGAAGATAGGACTCTTGACCAATGAATGAGGGGAGTGGTGGCTCTTCAATTCAAAGTGCAGTATTATGTAAATGTATTTCCTATTTATGATGTGCATGACTTTCCCCCAAGTATGTGTTTAACAATAGTTTAGCAAAAATGAATGCGTTTTGCACATTTTGAGCATTGAACGTGATAACTGACGCATGCAATATGAGATTTTATTTTTGCTTTTTGCATGGGCATTTTTCACATTATTTGCTGTTGTACAGCAGTAGGCAACTTTGGGTTCTATTACATCATAAACTTTGTTCTTTCCATTCTGCATGAAAACATTAAGATTAAAAGTTATTCTCTGCCATCACAACAAACTACATGGCATAACACACATACACACACATATTTTTGGGCTGAGTATTACTTTAATAACATAGCCTGATTAATTCTGTCAAATACTAATAGATGCTTGACTGAAACATATCATTTATCCGGGTTATACACACATGTTATGCATACATTAACAAACTTTTTTTGATAGATTGCCATGGAGCAGTTCCTGTATTTTTAGCGCTAAATGTCATTTGAATATTTAGCATTTAAGATTCTGAGCTGTCAATTTTTATTTTTTTTGCCTTTCCTCCAAGCTATTGTCAGTACTCCTCCCATAGGTCCCTGAATTGCTTCCATCTGTTTGGCTGTTTTGTTCCACTCTCCTGATGCTAGGTGACTAAAGTGTGTGTTGTGTGCATTTTAATCTCATCAAGAATTGAAATCTTTTCCACTGACAAAACAAATCATGTATGTCATCTGGTTTATTCAACTAGCATTCTTTAACTTTTCATATCTGGACTCTGTGATATTAAACTGCAAAGCAGTTTTATTTAATAGGTTTATATCAGTACTCAAACTACATAGCTTTCGAGCTGCAGCCTTTCTAGAGGAAAAGTCAACATGTCTGACCATACCATAGCGTTCTGTGAAGCATGACCAGATGTGTGTACCCAGTATGAGTCAACAATGAAACAGGCATAATTAAGTGAATAATAAAATGTTGGTATCTTGTACAAATCCATAATTCAAAAACAATAATGAAAAAACAAGCAGCAAACAAACAAAACAAATAATCACAATCAAAAGCATGAGACAATATATTAAAATCAGGAAAAACAAGCAAAGGGGAAAAAAAATCACAAAACTTAGAACAATTAGAGCACAAGTCTTTGCAGGGCCAAGATGCACAATGTTACAGTTAAGGCCACTAGTTAGGCTCCCACTTTCATAACCTGTGTCTTTCCCTTCATGTGATTGCAACCTAATTCATGTTAGACAGCAAGGGGCTGGGGCAACATTCAGACAAAATGGGTAGCTGGGGTTAGACCAAGTATCAGATATCTTACTTTGGTCAAATACATCCTGCTATCTTAAAATGTGCAGCTTTGTTATAAACAACGCCAGTAGTAAATCCGCTTAGTGTAGGGACCCTAAATTATGCAACATTCTTCCAACATTTGTGAAAAAGTTAAATATTTGTTCCGCTGAAAAAGTTAAAGATAAGAAGCAAAACAAAACTCAGCAGGGTCACAGGCATACAGAATTATGCACATTATAAGGTCTGGCCCAGCTCTAAGAAAGTGATGTGCTGGTCTTCAACATAAGCCTTTTATATGTAGTTGTCATGAACAGAGAGAACATGTCATCACAACACAAAGGCAGGAAGCAGTACTTCAGGTATTAAAGCCATTAATCAGTACAACAGCTTCTGTATTAGTGGTAGAACCCACCTGAAATCCCACAGGATGAGAAGTGAACTTCCACTAATACATTTATTTATTCTTGTTTTGTGATATTTTTTTTGCCTTCTTTCAGTTTGCAGTATGTTTATATAATTTTAATTTGTTCATTTTAGTTTTTTGTAAGAAACATTTCTCATTCACATGCTAGGAGAATTGTACACACTCAAATACAGACACAAAAACATCGACACATGCATAGACTCATTGGTATACAAAATACAATATAAAACAAAATCAACAAACCTTTGCATGGAGGACATTTGTTGACTTTCAGATGTAAAAGGTGGATTAGCATCATTTGGCAGAGTACCATTTAATGCTGGATAATCGTGGAGAGAATGCACCATGTTGTGTTATGTGTCAGTACTGTGTGTATGAGTACATTATGGAGTTTATGCATTTTAAATTTCAAATTCACAATATTTTTAGCTGAGAGTATTACATGCATCAATAATTATATGGCAGTTAAATGTGTACAGCTTAAAAAGAAAGATGATAGGTAATGAAAGTTTTACACAAATTTTAGGTTTATACACTGATAACAATATTTTAACTCTGTAATCAGGCAGTATATACTTTCTCCCATCTGCTGGCTACCTGGTAAACCATTCAAAACTTGTGCACCAATATTTCATAAACATTCATATTTACTGTTATCTTTTCTATGCAGTCCCCAATATTTAGTATATTTTGACTGTATCTTATATATAGGCCACCTAAGGAAATTATTTTAAAGTTAATTATCTGGGCAATAATTGTTTATTTGCATGTGGAAACACATGAAGGTCTGTGATACGGTTTGCATATTTGTAGCTAGAGATCCACAAAGGAAGAAAATGAGTCATGTGTCTTAAAATAGTTTGTTATTCCTAAGCTTTTAACAATGATGATAACACCCGGCAGGTTGTCGAAAACTTAAGAATAAAAAACTATTTTAAGATACATGACTCATTTTCTCCCTTTGTGGTTCTCTAGCTACATTATATATATATATATATATATATATATATATATATATATATATATATATATATATATATATATATATATATATACACACACACTTTAATCTAAATTACGCTGTTTATATATCACATTAAGTAAATGATTGTGTACTTACATCAGCATTCACTCAATATTATTAATTGTGGCAATATTAAGTAATGGTAATGTAAAGTTTGTTAAGGCTTATATTTTGATATACTATAAAGAGAAGTGTATATATAGTATAGACATACTACTGTATATATTACATTAAATAAATTAAATGATTATGTTACTTTATACTAGCATTACTCTGTATTTTAATATAAGTAATATTAAGCAAATAGGAATGTAAAGTTTGTTAAGCCTAGGCCTGTTCACCAACATCGTTATTGGTTTTCGTGGGATTGCAATGTCATTTTCAAAAATCCATTTTCTAACCTTGTTTTATTCATTACACAGTATTGGGGAGCTCAAGGCGACTTCTGCTACACAAAGTACAAAGAAGTAACCAGATCCTGAAAGGACACAAATTCCTTCTGACGTACACTTGTAACATTTTACTATGTCTATTGTAATAAATTCTCTCTCTCTCTTTCATATGCATTAGCCAATGCTACCAGATTGTCATCAGTGGTTATGCAGGAGGCAGGCTCTGACATAATTGAGGTGCGCACGTCTGGTTATCTGGAGGTCCTGTTAAACCAAGAAGTCCTCTCTTTCTCTGAACAAAACTGGATGGACCTGAAGGGTAAGACAAATCTGCTGAGGAAGCTTGTTCGCCAAAGTAAGGGACTAAGTTATGTTATGCCTCTCAGCACTTGTAACAGCCAAGGAAAACATCAAAGAAAATCATAGATTAAATGGATTTTAAATGCTTTGAAGCCAGGAGCCTCCAGGCTGTGCAGATACAGTAACTTTAAATGTCACATGTTAAAGTAAAAAGAGACAGTGAGAAAAACACGTTCTGGCCCTCAGCCATATTATATATATATATATATATATATATATATATATATATATATATATATATATATATATATATATATATATAAAACTGTTGTTTTTTGCTGGTGGAGAAGCAATGCAAAGAATGTGAAAGTCATTTAGGTGCTCTGAAAGGGTCTGAAGGTAACAGTGTGTGCAGATGACGCAGGGGTGCACTTCAATTATCAGCAGTGAGCTTGTGTTGTATTCTTAGGCCATATGCAGTTGCTGGTGTGACTCCTGAGTAAACAAGTCACAGGAGACCTAAACAATTACTTGTTGAATCAGAAATATCTTTACAGACTGCATAGCAAATGGCCAAAGGTAACATTTTCATGATCACTGACCTAGTCTAAAATGGTTATATTAGAAAGTTGTCTGTTTTAACCTTCTGGGGAGTGACACTTAGAAGGCTAGGACTACATGTAAAGAATCAAATTTTAAAAATATTATCATATTCATGATCAGCAAACTTGAAATAGAATAAAACAACATTCCATGTGCTTATATTACCAATCCCCATTTTTGTGAAAATGAGTAACTTTGACCCTTGTATCCCATTACAGTGTAAATCATTAGAGCATGTACAACTTCAGGTTCTTCTGATTGTTTTTGCTGAACACACTGGTTGGTTTACTCACTGTCATAAGGGTGTAATTTCCTACAAAAAATATGATAAAAATGGCCTAATATTAGGGTTTTGGGGTCTAGATGGCCAAAAATAGTGGGGAAAGTACTAGACATCAAGACGAGTCAAACGGTATATAATTTGAGGGTGTTTTCTCATACCGGTGAGTAAAGAGGCGGAGGACAGTTTGAAATGATTTCAGAATGTTCATAAGGAGTTCCTATGAACACCAAAATAACTATTTAATAGTATACCCATATGAGGTATGGTTGGGGTTAAATGGAGCCAGAGCCTAATCTGCCAGCACTGAACCCAAGGCAGGAGGGAATTATGGTCCTTTAGACTAGAGAATGCATACAAACACAGCTGCACACATGCACTTTGAAACTAGGGCACAGTTAAGGAGTCAAACAACTGGATTGTGGGAGGAAGTAACATGAAAACTGCACCTACGCAGTAGTTAGCCTGCTTGGATTTAAAACCTAGAGCTCTGACGCTAAGAGATTACAGCATACTCCAATACTCCATTTTCACACCATGTCACTCTCTAATGAAAATAAATTGGTCATTGTAGATAAATCATTGTAGCACAGAAGCCTGAAGCTTACTTGGCAATGTGTAAAGTCAAGCAGCATGGTCTAGCGGTATAGCATTAGAGGGTAAATCGCAAGAAACAAATTGAACTGTAAGTGATTTGAAGTGATATTCACAAAAGAAGGGTTAATTTGATCATTTTTAAAACTGATAAAAATAAAATGTGTTGAATCTTTAATACACTCTATGTACAAGATACATTGACATTTTTATTTATCTTTCCTCTTTTAAGAAACACAAAGGGAGCAGTAAATAAATACAAAGCATGCATTTGGCCTCACTGGGGATATCACACAAACAAGCAACTCTTTCCCATACATCATTATTTTTTGTTTTATCTCATTCCTTTTGAGCATACATTAAAAAGGGTAGAGATTTGATGTAGTATGTAATGAGCAGAGGAAGAGGATACTTAATGCAAAAACAATTAAATAAAAGAAGTAATTAATATATGCAATGACATTGACAAAAGGAACAATTTACAAAGAAAAACAAAAAACCAAACAAATATAGACAAAAGCCGGGAATGAGGGAAAGGCAAAACTATAACAACCATGCTGCTTACATTGCTCAACTAGAAAAATCCTAATCCACACACCCACCAGTATCACAATGGAAAAATTATGTGTTGTTTACATTAAAGTGGAAAAAAAATCCCCTTATGAAGGAGGTTCCTAATTCGCAGAACAATAATAAGAGTGTTTTTAATTTTTTCAGGGGTGTTCCTCTATTCATCTTCACTCAATAATGTGAGTGTCATGTTCCCATCTGGGGCAGGTGTGGAAGTGCGAGAGACAGGAGGTTTGATGACAGTTAACATCCTGCTCTCAGTTGATTTTGAAAACCAAACATCAGGGCTTCTGGGAACTATGAATGGCAACTCATCAGATGACTTTGTTTATCCGAACGGATCAAATGCAGAACTTCATAGCCCAAAAGACTACTTTAATTTTGGTGCCAACTGTAAGTATTAAAAAGTTCTGAAATTTATGTTGTTATATGTAGCTCATTAAACCTTTTCCATCACTGACTCTCATACTTGTGTGACTTCACATTTACAGACAAACTGCCCTGCAGACAGTGTTGTCACAGCACAACCTTTGCATGGCTTGCCCAGTTACTTGGCTTGTTGTACCTGAAGTACTGAAGGACCACACATGCAATCCAATTTGAATATACTATGTCTGCTTTATAGAACAAGTCACAGATTCTGTTGAAAATGTAATGGGCATTTTGCAGTAGACAAAGTCTCAGTTTTTATAATTTTGTGTCCTAACTTTAGAAAAAGGAAAAGCAACCCTCTTTAAAATTATTGGCTTTATTACGTAACGTTTGTAATGGATTGAGGTGAACAATAGTGGCAGATGGGAATTATATAAGAAAAAAAGGAATTGTATGACAGGACTTTGATTTAAATATACGTCCTCTCTTTGTCCATTGATTCTACTTGTGATAAGGGCATATCATCTTTTGCTGTTTTCATTACATTGTGGATATATTTTTGCTCTTTTTTAGGGGCAATCACTAATGAATCCTCCCTCTTTACATATGACACTGAGGATTTGCAGAAGAACTATTTATTTGCTGAAAAGCATGACATGGCTTTCATACCAGTTTTCACAGTTGATGACTCCCAGGAGGACCCCATCTATGAAGAGATGTTAAAATTGTGTGGTTTAAATCTCTTTTGCAAATATGACACATTGGTTTCAAGGAATTTCACTGTGGGAAATATATCTAAAATTGCCCTTGAGAATTACCTGTCTTTAACCCAAGACCTAGAACCAGGTGAGCACTAACTACAGTAAAAAGTCCAGTGTTTAAGTCTATCCTTACTCCTTAATGGCCGAGGTCCATGAAAATTCTTCCAAGGATGTCCACAGTTCCATCATCTCAACTCTTAAAGCCCATTTTCTTCCTCTACTCACTGTTTAATCCTGTATTTTTCTTTAGTGTTGGTAAATTACTACACTGCTACTCTAATACAATTTAATGAGCAGGAGATAACCCAAACTCAATTTCTGCTTACCTCTTGTGGAATTTGATCTGTTGATTTGTTATGAGGTGGATAGTAACTAACAAGCTTATTAATCCTTTGGCAAAAGCTTAGCTCTAAAAAGTGTGCACATACAAGCCACACAGTAATAGTATCATGTTTGTGTTAATATTTTGTTATGCACTATTGTTTTCAGTAATATAAGTAAATTCAGAAAGACGGACACATTCCATCGTGTTATAGTTTTGTGAGGAGTATTCATACAGTCATATCAATTTTTTTGGAGATTGTAGTGAGAGACATTTGCAGATGTATGGTGCTTTAAGGCAAAGAAGAAGCAACAAACTGGAAAGCGGTTTTCCTTCTTTCTTGATAAACTGGTTTATCTAGCTGACAGGATATTAAATCAATGTAGGACTTTTTATTTTGCTCAGTGTATATTTCCCTAGTGTGGTAACTGGGGGTGTGAGAAGGATTAGTTGACCACTGTGAAGTACGAGTATGCTTGATCCAATTTGTATTATCTTTATTTTGTAGTTTATTTATTTCATTTCAGTGCTGTCTTGTGGATGGATTGGAGCTCCTACAAATGGCAACAAACAGGGGACAACCTACCTCAGTGGTGCAACTGTGAACTTTACGTGTAAAAGTGGCTACATGCTGACTGGACCCACAGAACGCACATGCCAGCCCAATGGAATGTGGTCTGGGAGCCGTACTGATTGTGTATCAGGTAAGTGGTCCCATGAGAATTTAAGAATAGGCACTGAGAATTCCCAGGGAAAAAACAGATGTATCAAGTCTTTTCAGAGATTTTGAAGAACAAAGCAGTCATCATCTTCTACCATCCTTCACCTACTATGGTAATGATCTATATAACACAGTTATCTGGGGCTCTAAAGACTTCTGCTGAGACTAGTTCACAACCCCAAGAGGTTTGATGCAGATTGGGTAGGCTCTGCCCTTTGGCGTTTTTTTTCTGGTGTACCAATAGCCACATGGAGACAATGTCTAAAACACCATAATTTCATACAATTGGTGATATTCATGGCTTTAAATGTATTAGCAGACATTGTCAGTTGTCATGCATACTAAATTCTCTTCTTTTAGCCCCCAGCTCTAAATTGCCTCTAATGCTAGTCAGTCACCAGTGTGATTCTTTGAAAATATGAGGTTTGCAAGCACTTGCCTATTAGCTTCCTTGCAGTGGCGTAGCTAGGGGCAGGCGGAGAGGCCAATTCGTGTGTAAGCAGCAGGGTTCGGAAAAATATCACTCATGAATGAAAAAATTAAAATTCTCTGATTTTTATCTACAAATGCTTCAAAAATAACTTTAAGACGGTCCTTCATACTGCATCAGACATAGCAGTTGAAATTTATGATGCAATAACAAAAATAAACATAAACATTACACCGATAATAATTTCTAGGAAGGTAAAAAATTAATTTTCAATTTATAATTTTGTTTCGTTATCAATCCGAATGCGTTCTTGCTCTGTGCAGAAAACATCCCCACCTATCACTTGTACACTACGCTGGTTCTGGTTTTTGCAGCGTAATTATATTAAATTAATAATTAGAACACGGCCTACCAGTGCATCTATACTGTATTCTTGTCTAGTTGATGCTTATAAAGAATATGTGAAAAATTATTGCTGTTTCTCTATATATGAAAAAAATCTATGCAAAATGTATCTTAATTTTTCTCTATATATCATTTTAATTTTCTATTTAAATAGGCTAACATATTCAGATATATTGGAGGGTGGCAAATTGAAGCACCGCACCGCCCTGAGCAGCACAAATTCCACCTATGCCACTGCTTCCTGGCCTTATTCATTCATAGATAGATAAACTAGATAGTTAAAGTAAATTTTGCATATGGATCTGTTGTGCTTACAAAATAGCCAAATGACCTAACTTCTGACTGAAATTTTTGCCAGCATTCTTCATACATTTGTGGGCACATTCATTTAGTGAAGAAACTGTGACTTGGGTAATTATATACCTGGGTTCTAGTGCAGTGTTACTCCCATTAACAAAAACAAACAAAATATGTTGTGAATGAAAGAAAAAAAATTTGCTAACTAAAACAAAAATACAAACTGTCTCAAAACTATAACTAAATGAAAAACTAGGTTTTGTAATTTTAATTTTCACCACACTAATCTTTTTGCATAATATATATGCGAGCATGCAGTTGCCGGTATATTTATTACAACACGTCCGCACAGTCATAAATTTTGTTAGGAACAAGAAATTCATTTGTACAGATGTGCAAGTACCTCTCACTGCTAGCTTCTGAATCTTTCCTTTTTTTGTTTTTTTGTATTCACCAGTCTGATTTCCCTTCTAGGACTGAGAGCAAATACCAAATCCTCATCACTTGTCAATGACTTATTCTATGAATTTCATTGGCCAAAACAGACCTTTAGTCATAGATGTTCCATTGTCAGTGAATGGCAGGCAATCTTCCCTAAACTTCAATAAAAAGGTGCTTAAATTAAAACATGCCACGTTTGGAAGATACAGCTAAACAGTTTGAATTAGAGCCATGGAAATAGTCACTCCCATGCTTCAGATTCAGTCGGTATTTAGACCGAAAAAAAATTATCTTTATACACCACAAAAAGTAGGAATTTCAGCCATTTAACCTTATTTCCCCACAGATCTTGGTTGTGTATTGATGGTTCCTTTGCAGTGACAGATTAAGCACATGCATAGCATGCAGTCAATGCAATCAACTGACCCAAAGTTGCACATATGTTTACATTAAGTTTTAATCAGGTTATTAGAATTGATGTTTAAATTTGGGCGGTTCAGTGTTGCAGAGTACATTTTATCACACTATCATGATGAACTTCTCTATGTTCAGTGTTTCAATGTTTCATCGATAGCAAATGGATGGACTGCAATAATTTTAATATATTCAGAATAACAAAGTATTGCAAAGTTTTAAAATGGGGATATCCATCGGAGTGTTTACTTTACCGCAGTGCAGAGGTCTAGCAAATAATTAGCCAATGAATGGTCGATGTCAGCCCCATTGTATGGCTGTAAAACTGGTAATGAAATCCACTCTTGTCATTTTCATTGTTCCTTAAACCTTATCGTCAAGGGTGATTGTAACATCAACATTTATACTCCTAAATGTAAGTGTACAATAATTGTGTTAATTGTTTATGGCTTTATTTTTTTCTCCTGCTTGTTTCTTAATCTAATTCAAAACTTTGATAACACAGGATACAAACTAATATCAAACTTTAATAAATATTTGAAACTCAATGTCATCTTAGCTTTTATTTCCATTGCATTCCTTTGACTGTTTTTGACGGTGCTATAAAAAATAAAATGTATTAATAATAATATTTTTATTACACAGTGCCATGAGTCAGGTTTGATTGCTAGCCTGGTCAGTGTGATATTTTAATAGCTAGATATTAGAAGTATGTCATCATTAAGGTCTCTCAATTGCCAAAATCTGTTTATTCCTAAAAGTGACATTAAATTGCATACTCCCAGTTTAAGCTCACAGGGAGCTATCAAGGTTTTCCATGCTGCTTATTGAGTGAATGATCTGAGATATTGCTATAATAGATGTTTAGTATTTGTTGTAAACAGTGTGCTTTAGAAATGCAGTATATACATGGAAATACCTCCATCTCTATTTCCGCTATTATTGTTACTAATACAATTCAAGTAGTGACTAAAATGGTATAAAAAAAAAAAAAAAATTAAACAAATTAAGATTTTCCTTAAAAAAAATACACTTTCAAAGTTTGAAAATGAGTAGATCTCATATAATCTGCATCAGGAGATCTAAAAAACTAAATATAAAAAAGAGTGTATAGTGTGCAGTAAGAGAGGCAAGTTCGTTGTACCACATGAATGTCACTGACAGAATAAAACTAAAATTGTGGCAGCATATAGAGCCAAAATTATGGAAATTGTGTCACTATCCAAATACTTATAGATGTAACTGTTGAATATGCTTTGCTGCAACAGCGCAGATGCTCGTGCAAGGCCTAATTGTCAAACAAGCAGCTTTGTGCTAGTGTTTCTATGTAAACCAGCTTTTCCGTTTTCAAATTTTTACTACCAAGCCTTTTCTCCTACCTTTCCTGTTTGGCAGCAATTATCCTTTTGGTCCCCTTTAGTGAAGCATTGCGCAAAGTGTTTGGGAGAGAGCAATGGATCTGAACGTGAGGGTCTGCTCTGAAGCCGCTGGAATCTCAAATAGCTGACTTTTAGCTTTGCCAGGGTCTTCCTACAGATTGGCTTGTCTTCTGAGTCTTTTGTTCGTGAATGGAAGTAGTTACTTTGGACTTTTCCCCCCTGCACAATCTGGCACACATTAAAAAGCCTATTGCCAAGCTTTGCACTGCAGTGTCACCACCAGAGGGAAGTGTTTCATGGCAAGGACAATGAGAAGAATATAGATAAATATACTCTTGTTAGCAGCAGCTGCTCATCATGGCATACAAGATTACAGCTAATTTTTTCCATCTGCTTTGCCCTGCAGATGAGCGCTCATATTTTAATGAAATATTTTATTACTTTTCAGCCAGAAACTTCCTCTTGATATAAATCTACTGAATATAATTCACTTCCTATCTGATCTGGAAGCAATCCATCGGCTTACAAATGCCTTGTCTTAAATGCAGCTGCATAAATAAGAACAGTTTGTTCACCTCACCATCCAAAACCATAGACAGGTTTGACCGCCTGTGAACTTAAACTTTGACCATCTTCCATTTTTAGGCCCAGCCTCCACCTCAGTATGGGGACATTTTACTTGCGGTTCACCTGTTGACCACACATGAGCAAGTAACTGAGAGCTGAGTTGCCTGCTACAGTATGTCTGTCGGCACCTTCTTGTCAACTGTTTTTATTATAGACTGGGTAAGCCCTAATCAATGTACATTCTATATAGCCTTGTTTGGCTTGTTATTTCATGTGATTATAGTTCTTTAACAATGGAGTGGAATGTTCTACAGCATGGGTGGCAGACTCATTTGGGGGTGGGGGGGCCACACTATCCAGAAATGTCTCATAAGAGGAACAAAATCCAATCAATTGTCATTAATAGATAGATAGATAGATAGATAGATAGATAGATAGATAGATAGATAGATAGATAGATAGATAGATAGATAGATAGATAGATAGATAGATACTTTATTAATCCCAAGGGGAAAAATATATGCCTATATATAATATAATTATAATATTTATTCAAATCATGTTTGTTGGACCATCAGAGTGTGTGTGTGTGTGTGTGTGTGTGTGTGTGTATATATATTGTGAGGTTTCTGAGCTCTTCTAGGACCCACCCCAATGGGACGACACAACGAAGTGTGTCCCAAAGTGCGATTGCTGCATCTGTGGAAGATTTCTTGCCCATTGCTGGGGCAACTGCAGGCTCACACTGCTGAAGCAGAGCACCGAGCTAGCAAATCCAAGCCAATCATGGTCGCACTATAAGCGCCTGTCGTCGATGGGTGATGCAAGGAACACTATAAATGCAGGTAACAGTATTACTTGGTCACTAACCTGGCCACGACCCTGCCTGACTGCTGTGTATAGGAGAATTGTAGATCCTGTTACAATAAATAACCATGCTGTTCCTGTTTCAAGCCGAATAAGGGGGGTTTTGGTAAAGTACTGAGACTCGTGTTTTGGGGAGCAAGACAGGGACTCATGTGTGTGTCTCCCTCTCAGGGCTCCAGCCACCCCAAACACACCAGACACAGGCACCAGTTTTGAACGGCACACATTTTATTTAAGTGGGACTGTGGAACTTGTCAATTAATCAAACTATCAGTCAGTCTTTGTTTTATATTTATTATACCTCTTATAATTAACACTAGAAGAGACAACTTAAAACAATAAACAAGAAGGTACAGAAGGTCAATCAGACTCAGCCGCAGGGAGCCTGATTTCAAAGGTAGAGCCTGTAAATGTCAAGATATCAAATCAGACAATAAAATAATGATTTGAATATAAACCCAAGTCAACTGACAGTCAGAACATAAAAATGTAACAGCAGAGTCAACATCAGTGTGGTAGGTACTAAGGCTGTTAGACTGAACAATTCTATTTGAATATTTCTCTTTGTCAAATAACTGTTTTCTCTTTTACCCCCACTAATGTTGGCCATCTGTTACTCCAGATGTGCTATGAAAAGCTGTAGTACTGATTGTTTTTGCGCTTTACTTCCATGATGAGCCTTTTTGTATTTTTGAAGGGTTAGCTTGTTATCTTCAATAGTAAAACTTATAGCCTAACCCCTTCACAAAGTAGTGTTTCTTTTCTGTCCCATTACATTGCACTTTGATCTACAAGTGCATTCAGAACATGCTACTCCTGTGCTCTAAAATGATTGTTTTGCATCTGATTTAATAATTTCACTCTTAAACCTGAGATCCCTGACTGCTGTTTAAGGCTCACATCTTCTCATTAAAGCAAATGGAAAATAAATGTGATCATTTTGATTTTCCTTTCATTACAACTTGGGATGCTCCCATCAATCTGCCCCCGGATGGAACTGGCTGATTTTCACTAATAAAGACTTGATGGCTGGTCGGTAAAAAGGACGATCACAAAAACAATATCTTTAGCCCCTGCTTTTCTAATCTTTACAGTAATTTAGTTGCTCCTTTATACAAGATAATATGGTAGTTGAGCCACCACATGCCCCTTTTTTGTATTTTTTTGTGAGTGGAGGCTTATTTTATCAGTGGATGAGAGGTGACTGTTATATTAGCCTTTATATTAAAGAAAGCAGAGTGATAAACTGAAAAAAGTAGTCGGAGAAGTCGTCCTGTGCAAATAAGACAAATGGCAAGAAAAGCTGCTTTAATTAATTTAGACTTTTATTTTGTCCTTTAAGTTAAAACTAACGCAGCTTGAGTTTGAACAGCAAACTTGTTTAAAAAGCAGAAGCTTACTGCATTTTACTTACTTGTAATTGGAAAAATAAAGGATAAAGACGAATTTGAAATTGCTACTTAGTAAACAATAGTCTTTTTTTTTTTTTTTAAGATTTTTACTGTGTTTATTATTTGTTGCTGTGTGTCATACAGCATAAGTGTTTGTAAGAAACAAGTACTACATAATTAAAATGATAATCCATATTTTATAATTACACCTCAAGAATTATGAATGTCTAGATGATACACTGATGGGAAAAAAACTGTATAAATATAGTAAAAGTATATTTTAACAGCAAAAAGCTGTAGTGCATAAAAAAAGTAAAATATATTAATAATAATGTAGTGATGGACAGTGGCAGTATGTGTGGTTCATAAGGATTTCAGCTCCTTTTTGTAGCCGATTTAATGGCTCCCTGTCCCAAAAAGGACTTTTGCACCCTAAGTACTAGACTGCAAAAAAAGACTGGTGCAGATGCTCATGATTTTGATAAGTCTTCTATTTAAATAACAGTGGTCAGAGTACAGCTAGGATTTTTTTTCCTTTTTCCTGTATGTGTTTGTTCTTCATTACTATAATAAATATAATAACACACATACAAATATATACTGTATGTAATGTCCAAAATAATTAACTTATGTAAGTTTGAATATTTACTTATTTTTAATTTGAATAAGAAAATGTTATTTTTTGACTAATTTGACAGAACTACTAGGTAGCATGAAATACAGACTCCAGACTTGAAGGTTATGGTCAACAGAACTTTGTGGTCCAAGAGAGAGAGAGAGTTCCAAAGACTTCAAACTGTACAACATTTGTCAAGAATTAGAAAGGCTAGTTTAATGATTCACATACGTCAATGTTCTCACCCAACTAATTCTAAAACAAGGTTGTGGGAAAACCAGAGCCTATCTCAACACCATCGGGCACAAGGCTGAAACTGACCCTAGACAAGTCAGCGGATCAAATAATATTGTCACTCACTAGCAGGACAACATTGAGCCACCACTTAAACTAACTTAACCATCTTTGAAATATAAAAAAAGCAGAAAACAAAGGAATACCCACACAGTCACAGGGGTAGATAGATAGATAGATAGATAGACAGACAGACAGACAGACAGACAGACACAGACAGACAGACACAGACAGACAGAGACAGACAGACAGACAGACAGACAGACAGACAGACAGACAGACAGACAGACAGACAGACAGACAGACAGACAGACAGATAGATAGATAGATAGATAGATAGATAGATAGATAGATAGATAGATAGATACTTTATTAATCCCAATGGGGAAATATGCTAAACAAGGCATCATCCTGCCGTCTTAGTGAATTTCATTATATGATGATAATACTGCTATCGTTATGTTGTTTTTGTTTTTTTTTGTTTATTTTGTTATGTTAAGCTGCATCCAGTCTTGCATGCAGGTTCTCCAACTTGTAGGGAAAACCCAGGGGTTGGTGGCAGGGTTGGCACTTCAGCCACAGTAAAAACCTCTCACTGGTCCTAGTGTGGAATTAGTGTGGTCCTGAGGTGTCGCTTGTTGCACAGCTGCTCTCGAGCCCTAAATTGGGATCTTGAGGTGGTTCGTCGTGTGGTGGGTGTAGCAATACACTGTACCAGTGCATGCTCCCAACCCAACCAACTTTGTATTTTACTGTTATTTAGTTGCATGTAGTGTCACCATTTTAAAATTGCTATGATGTCCTATTGAAATGAATGTTTGTGACATCACAGAAGCATGGTCATATGGTTCTCACGGCCATCTTATTCTAGCGTGATCTGTGTGTTCAATACTTGCTTAATGAAACCGTCCAAATATAATATTAAGTCCAACTAGTCTTTTATAGCCTCCCAAGTCATCTCAGTCTCTTTAGTGGCACCAGAAATTGAACTGGATGTGCTCTGTGAGAGATTAGTATAAATATCCGCATCTTGTTATCTTGTAATGTATAAAGTAATCACAAGGCAAGAAGGCTTGATTAGGTGTTAGCATTTCTATGTTTATATAAAAGTGAGACAGAGATAGCTAATTGAGCATTGCATGTGGAGAGTATGTTAATTGCACACTATTGTATATCTGCACTTCTATTAAACATTGTGCCTTGGTGAGAATCCTAGATTAAAATTTACCATACAGAGTTCATGATAGGTTAGAAGAAAAAAAAAGTTGAAATGTACACCAGAGCCAATGAGCCAGAGAGGCTCATCTTTATGGAAAGTACAGACAGAGCAGGGGAAAATATGTATTAATTTACGCTGGCAATAATGTGCAGCAGGGGTCTGCAAAGAGTGAAAAATAAAAGCCTGGCTTAAGATGTCCTAGGGGGACATGCAGGATTAGACAAGGTGCAAAGTTAAGGACAGGTTTCAACAAAAAAAGTGAAACAAAAGATAGACATTCAAAACAGTTATACAATATGGCAAGTCAGACCAATTGCTTTCCACAAGAAAATGTATGGCAGGTTTTGAAACATGTTACTTAGAAAATGTGGAGAAAACAGGCATTTATAAGAGAAAAGAACTAGATAAGTGTCATTTATGTTGGGTGCAGTTTTATTTCACAAAATACATTTTTTGCTGTCTTCTTAGTAGTTACACTGCCATCAGATCTTTCTGGACACCTTGATAAAGTAAAAAGTCTTGTTTGCCTGGATATGTTTTTGAGTAACACTGCTAAATTGTTAGTATGACTATACAATGTCTACAAGCACTTTACTTAATTTTCCTATAATTCTTCACAAAGTGGGCTGTAGGACAGATGTCCCACATTTTGTGAGAGTTTATTTATAAATGTAGCTAGTTGGCGAGGTAAAAAAATATAATAAAATAGCAAAATCCAGAAATATGTGATACACTAGTAAAAGCATGGATAGCTGGTATAATTAATCAGTGAGCCGGCAATTAAAGAAACTGCAGTTATGATGCAAGTGTCACACTGTAACAACAGAATTAAAAAGGCACACCCTCATGTTATCCATCTGCCAATCCATTATTTTTCTGAACATATTATAACCAAAGCAGGGTCACAAGGAGCTGGAACCTATGTGCATTTCATAACATTTGTTGTATGAATCATGACCTTTATTTTAAAAACCAACATGGTTTAACATAAACTCAGCAAAATAAAAAGAGGTTTCTGTTATTGACAGCTTCATATAACAACAATACATTTAATATATATTTTGAGAGCATGGAGATGTGAGCAATCAGTATTGACTTGTAACCCTTTTAACTTGTGACATTTTGAAGCTGAATGAGGTCATTTGAAATGACAGTGAGTTCAATTATAATGTTAATTAACTAATATTTTTCATCAATCATATTGTTCTGAAATACTTTAAGTAAGGAAGACAGAAGTTTGACGTAAAGTAGTAATACTTACTGATCATATGTTTATATGGTTATTTTTATATTGTCATGCTTGGGTCACAGATTTGCGCAGAAACACAGGAGGTTGTAGAGAGACAGGAATGTTATTCAAACACTGCAAACAAACATTTGTCTCTTTTTCAAAAGTTTAAACTGTGCTCCATGACAAGACAGAGATGACAGTTCCGTCTCACAATTAAAAGAATGCAAACATATCTTCCTCTTCAAAGGAGTGAAGCAAACAAATCAATAGAGCTGTTTGGCTTTTAAGTATGTGAAGCACCGCGGCACAAAGCTGTTGAAGGCGGCAGCTCACACCCCCTCTGTCAGGAGCAGGGAGAGAGAGAGAGAGACAGAGAAAAAAGCTCAAAGGGCACGTATTGATTTAAGTATGCGAAGCACCGTGCAGCATGTCGCTTCATGAAGCAGCTGCACACAGAAGGTAGCACGTGAAGATAATCTTTCAGCATTTTTAGACGAGCGTCCGTATAGTCTAGGTGTGCGAACAGCCCCCCTGCTCACACCCCCTACGTCAGGATCAGAGAGAGTCAGCGCAAGAGAGAAAGAGAAATGTAAGCTGGGTAGCTTCTCAGCCATCTGCCAATAGCGTCCCTTGTATGAAATCAACTGGGCAAACCAACTGAGGAAGCATGTACCAGAAATTAAAAGACCCATTGTCCGCAGAAACCCGCGAAGCAGCGAAAAATCCGCGATATATATTTAAATATGGTTACATATAAAATCCGCGATGGAGTGAAGCCGCGAAAGGCGAAGCGCGATATAGCGAGGGATTACTGTACACACAAGTAAGAGTTTCACTGTCCTCTATACACTTGGCAATATTGACCCTATGAACCTCTAAACAACTATCCAATAAAAAGACCATACATAGTGCAGATATATGAACAGTGTCTTTGAGTCCAGTCCCTAAATGTTAAGGATGTAACATATAACCATTTAACAGCCTGGGTGCAAAATGGGAATCTGCATTAGACAGGGCAACGCCCTTTCTGTGGAAACACTCATGCACTGTGCAGCACACACGTATGACAATGTGGGTTGACTCCTTGCTCCGTTTCAGTTAGGAGCCTCTTGAACCCGCAACTGTCGATAGTCATAACCAAGATGAGAAAGGCAAATGAGGACACACACATGCAGCAAGGAGTAGGTGCAAAAGTGGTCAAGAACTTTTATTAAAACCAATCAACCAAACAGTGTTCGTTAGTGCAGCGATTCAAAAAATCTTCAATCAATAAATAATCCAATGTAAAGTCCTTATACAAGTGGAGGTTAAAAATCATGTTCAATAAATATCTGTTAACATCTGGTCAAAATCTTAAAGCAGGAAACTTTTCTTAAAATCTCAGTCCCAGGTGCAACATTTTTAAAACTGTCATCACCTCTGCTTAACCCACACGGGGACTCATAGCAGAGGAGACACCCAACTGACAGGTACAGGCAAACTTCATTTATAGTCCTGAGTCACTGCTGTCCATGGCTTCCTGAAGGGCTCCCAATCCAAGCCTCACCTCACTCCATCCATCTTCCGTTGCCTCTCCCTGGACTTCCGCAGGAGCGCGCTCCAGTCCCCCCTGCTACACTAAGCCACTCAGTTGGCTTACAACCAGAAGTGCTGCCAGAGTGCTTCCGGGTGCTCATGCGACACTTCTGCCACACCACGAAGTGCCACCAGAAGATCATAGCGAAGCACCTGGAGCACATCCGGGGCATTACAAAAGGGGCTGCCCCACTCCTTTAGAGGAGCCGGAGTTGGGAGGAAGAAGACGGAGCTTGTGAGGTGAGGAGTAGAGGAGGCCGAAATACTGGGAGAGTGAAGGAAAGAAGGGACTGAGTTTGGATGGTAGGACATTGTGAGGTGCTGTTAAAGAAGAAGAAAATAAACGTGTGTGTTCTGGATGTCTGGTGTCGTGTCTGACTGTGTATGGGGGCTGTCTTATCACAACCTAAACAGAACAATAAAAAGACCAAAATTACCTTTATTAGTGCTGGAAGTGGTATAGAAAACTAAAAATGAAACAGAGTATGTAAATTCTATGTTACAGTGACTGGACTGGTCTGTCTGTGTGCAGAAAGCTGCTGGAAATGTTCTACCAGACCATAGTAGTACGTGTTGTTGTACACAGCAGTGTCTTTAGGAAGCAATCTAAGCTCAAAAGAAGCACAATGCCTGAACAAATTTATCAGGAAAGCCTGCTCCACCACAAGGCAAACCCAGGACACACAGGAAGCTGTTGTGGAAAAGAGGATGATAGCAAAATTGGATATCATCATATAAAATCTCCATCCCCTCCAAGAGGTGCTGTCTTGGGGCACTTTTTGCCGCAGGCTCTTTGCACCACTGTGTGCTAAGAAGTGCCTCCTTGGGTCATTTTTACCCACTGCTATCAGGCAATTGAATTCTTCCATCTGATGTACTAGTTTAGTTTTTATATATTTATCAATTGTTTGATTGATTGACTGAATCATCTGTCCTGTCCATGTTTTTTTATGTTTCTGCTGCTGTATGCATCTGATTTTGCACATGATATTAAGAAAATTGGTTTAATCTAAAAAGTTACAAGGATTGAACCATGACACTGGAGTGAACACAGAAAGCATTCTGAATAATGAAATATACCACAAATTCAAAATATCTATTTAGTTTAAACTATGCTGGAATCTAGGAAACCCCAAGAAATTGTGAAGTACAAAAACTGAAAGTCTTCAATGTAATTAATGATTACATTGCTGTAATTACTGATTGAAATCAATTCTTTATTACATATGGAAGATGACATCTGCTATTTATTCCATTTGAAAGACAAATTCTGGTGGTTCTGCTCATTCAGGATGGGTAGCAGTTCACACTACATTCTTCTTCAGGAAAGGTGGAAAGGCGCAAAGCACTAGGGATTGTTGGTGTTTGCGGCTCTTAAGGAGTCAGCCTCTGCTGACAAGCACTTGGATTTTAAAAAGCATGGATATTGACAAATGTTAATAAAGAACATGTTTGTGATATAATGATAGAAACCATGTTTTTTATTAAATTACATTTAAGAACTGTTCATCAGTAACAAATTGCACCAGAACCGTTTCTCCTTGGCTGCTTCAAGAACCATGATTCTGCTGGATAACCACATGTGTCAGGATAAATGCCACACTTTAACTAAAGTAGCAATTTTTATTTTAAAATCTGTAAACATACAAAAAGTAGGTTGTCGTACATCATTATGTATATCTGAATGTACTGAATTTCCCGTAACGTTTCAGAACAATCGACACAAATAATCTATTCAGTGTTTAGACCAAACTTGTGCCAGGCAAAGTTACAGTTGCTATAAATTAAAAGATAATCATCCAAAACAGCACTGAAGAAGCACTTTCATGACAACGCAAAGGAATAATCAATAAGCTAAAGGAGAACAGCATTTTGAAATTTGTGGTTGTAGTTTTATATAACTGACAGGTATAAGCAGTGTGTTGTTGTTTTTTTTTTGCACCACCTGCTGCATTATTAAACTCGCCTGGATTACTTTTCATGGCCCTTCAGTTATCCTCTGACAGGTCAGGATACAAGGTGATTTTCAAAACAGATTATCTCAAATTATCAGCTATGACATGTCAAAACTGTCTTCCAGCCTTGACGCAGCTTGCACAGGCATATTATACGCAGTATTGACGCTCTTTGTGGAATGTGTAAAAGATGAAATCATATCATCCCTTATCTCTATGTCATGATGGGCTAGAGGTATTTGTTTATTAATTGAGTAAAATCAGAGATAACACTGGAAGGTTAAGAAGTTGCTAACAAAGATCACTTGCACCAGTTATTCAGTTTGTTCTTAATCCTTAAATTCATTTTTTTCCAACCAGCCCTAAGTTTGTCTACACTCATAGTGTAAAAAACAAAACCAACAAGTAAGAGTATTTGTGTTTTTTCTGAATAAGCACTATGTGAGGACATGGCCCAAGAGGCATCAATTATTTCTGAAGATAAGATTATGTGCTGTGTATTGACCTGACCACAGTGTACTTTTACTTACTGATTGGCTGCATTATCTATTCTGTGAGTCTGTATCCTTGTTTTTTTATGTTTCTGCTGCTGTATGCATCTGAACTTCCCCACAGGATTAATAACATTTATCTAATCTAATCTAATGACTCTACTGTATCTATTTTATCAGTTAAAATCACTGACCTTGCTCCTTTTGACAGATTTTATGCATCTGTAAAGACAGAGCTGTGTAAATATTTACACATCAATCTCATTGACCTGTTAAGGAAGCCAGTATATAGACATCATCCAGGATACTCTGTACACAAAGTCAAGCATTCTAAGATCAAATAAAGTGTCAGATAAACATTTGGCTAAAATAAACCAGAGGGATTGTTTGCAATTCAATATTCATTAGTACAGTCATACTGTCAGCTCAAAGGATAAAAAAATACACTGTTAGTAACTTATTTATATTTCCTGCCTTTTCTGTGATTCCTTCAATGACTCTAAGTTCCCCTCAAAGTCTAAAGACCTGCTTTCAGATATGTGTAAATTCCCACTTTTGTATTAACTTAGGTTCACTGGATTCCTGCCCTACATCCATTGCTCTATGAGGCTCAAACCATGATAAATATTTTTGGCAAATGACCATATCTCCAGGGACATTTTTACTAAAGTGCATTTTTTATATGAAATGTGATGTTATGGTCATCTAGGAAAAGAATCTAAAATTTAGAATGCTGCAGTAAACGTAAAAGTGCTTACCATGAGAAAAATATTCTGGAACAAGTAACTGTGATATTACTAAAAACCTGTAGCTTACTCTTGAATATTTAACCTAGTGGCTGTAGGAATTAGAACTTCTAAACACAGATGCATTCTATTTTTAAGCAAGGAGCTGGTATGTACAGTATGTGTGTGTTCGCCCTGCAATGGACTTGGCGCCCTGTCCAGGGTTTGTTCCTGCCTTGCACCCTATGCTAGCTGGGACAGGCTCCAGCAGACCCCTGCAACCCTGTTCAGGACTAAGTGTGTTAGAAAATGACTGACTGATTTTACAATAAATATTTACAAGTTAGAATTATTTTGCTACAACTACACATATTTCTATTTAAATTGCTCACTGTCATTAATACTTTATGTTGACATCATTTGCCTGGAGCATACTGGTTTAGGATTTATGAAATTGTAGACAACAATAAGCCCTGAGCTAGCATTAAAGCTAAAGTCATAAAAATCAAACAACTCTCTTGTTGTACTGTGTGGTGAGATTTCAAAAGGAAAGAAAAAAAAAAGGCATCATACAAAAAAGTTACCCCAAACCCAAACAGCACGGTCATTTACAGTTCTTGGGGAGCTGTTGCTCTTCTCAAAAGCAATTAAGTCAGAACTAACATACAAGATTGGTTTGCATACTGGGAGTATTAAAGTCAAGGTAACTCACTCAGGGCCACACAGCACACCTTCAGTTTTGAATCTTTCTGTATACAGAAAGGCATTTTGCAGAGCCTAAGCTAATTAGAGGTTATCTATCATTTACTACCTTAAAAAATGGACAGGTAGAAAGCTTTCATGTCACCATCAAGGGAAAAGAAATTGTATTTCAGCTATTTAATACCCTATGTCTGTGGAATAAAAATATAAACTTGCCCATTATTATACCACTGTATTAAATGCTTATATATGATGTTTCTTGTATATTATTGTATCCTTGAAAATTGCTCACAATAAATTTGAAAATGACATCAAACAGTATTGGCACCCCATCCAGAACTGGTTCCTGCCTTACACAAAATGCTTCTGGGATAAAAATAAATGGATGGATGTTGAACAGTGTTCATTTTAATTAATACAGTATGTGAGAGTACTAAAAGTTAAACTTCTCAGACTTTCCCAAGACCAAATCATACTTACAAAACAAGTGGGTGAGGAAAAAAAAACTAGTATTCCAAATTATGTGGCAAAAATCAAGAAGCAGCAACTTTAAACCTAGTTTTGGTAAAGTATTACTAATAACATGCTAAGTTCAAGCCAGTTTATTTCGGAACTGCTTCAGAATGTGTAGTTCCAAAAATGTCAATAGACTTACTTCCAGTTTTGCATGTGCCCTCACATTCGCTCCCTAACAGCCCTTTGCTGGACACTAGAAAGAAGTAATAAGCACAATGAAAAAAAAGGTGTTAGCACTTTCACAGCCCAAGTAATCCTCGAGTCCAGTGTTTACGCGAGATGCTTCTATTCATTTGCCCGAGTAATACTCAGAACTAATGGTTTTAACACTGTTTTCACAGCCCAAGTGACACGTGTATCTAAAACCAAAGAGATTAATAGTTTAATTAAAGTATAGCATACATGTTAGAGTAACTGTTGCCCCAGCTTGTTCGGAATAAATAATTTAATTTGTTCCAAGTTTGGTCAGTTTTCATCTACATTATTCTTATATGAGTGATGTTCATCTTAAAGTTCCCAAAAGACAAAAGTTTGGCAGCATGTACAAATTGGCGATCAATGGAGGCTTAGTCACTGTTACATTGTATTTATATAGTGTCTTTCCCATGCTCAAGGTGTTTTAGTACTACTTGACAAGTGCACTAAGTTGCTAATTTTCAGATTTTCTGTGCTTTAGAAATTTCATGTGAAGAAAAGATAGAATGCATAAAAGCAATTTGCATCCTAGACTGGAATGCGTAAGTCATTTAATCAGTCATGCATGGAAATTCATGGAAATTTAGAGAAAGGGGAGAGAGAGGGTGGTGAAATGGTTGGAAATCCATCTGTTTCACAAATTAAAACTGAGTCTATAAATCCTTTTCATTCTCAGGTGACACCGTGACTTAGCATAGAAACAAGTGTGTTTATGTTTCAGGCACTTTGTTGACATATATGGAAGTGGGGCGGCCTACTTTCATAATTAAAGGTCTCCAGGATGGAATGGGGATAATAAAGTTGCTATTCAGGTTTTGTCCTTGGAAAAGGCCTCCACTGAGGTTGTATTACCCAAATGACATGGTGCCTGTTTTTAAAGAATTTTAAAAAAATGCAAAAATGCAGCGTGGAGGGTATGAAGCCAGGGTGGTAGTTACATATAATTAAAGACTGCTGCTTCCAGAGCAAAAAATGAATTGTGCCTTGTTCTTAAAAGGGGGGCTTTCATGTGGTAGTCTGCCCTGTGCAAGAAGAAGCACTACATTTGGTGTGTCTGAAAATCCGAGTGAGTTGGGTTGTTAGTAGTGGTTGCATTTCTTGTCAGATGCATCCAACTGTTCAGTCTAAGCAGACTGGACTTGCAAAGAACAATCAAACCAATGCACCTTATTTTTATATGACAGTGGAGTAACTTTGGCCAGGGTTCACACTGAACAGTGACAAGTGGAAATAGAGGAGCTTGTCCTATTACTAGGAACATACTTTAGACCACTATTTAAACATTGGTTAGCACCAGATTGTCTCAGTTTATGTCCAGATACACATTTGTGATCCTCCCCAGTCTGCAGTTCTTCTCTTAACTAACATACAAGCAGTGTGGTACTGCAGCTAAGGCTAAGGCATTGAATTGTAAACTGAATAGTTTCCATTTCACTCACAATCCACTGTGTGGCCCTGAGTAAATGTAAATAATTGTGTTATACCTGTAATTTATACTGTATAAAATAATCTTTGAAAGATCTGAAAACTAAGGAAGTAAACAGGCTTTCTTTGGTGTTTTGTTTACAAATTTATTTACACAAGCACAATGACTTCTTAAGTAATTGTTTAGATTTACCCATTTATGCTGTTACTTTTGGGTAGACTGTGTAACTCATGAGGTTTGAAGTGATTTGTGTTAAGCAAAAGATAATTAATTCCAATAAATGGGCTAGAAGGGAGTTTGCTCCTTATAATATCTTAAGAATGTTGAAATGTTGAAATAGAAAGTTTTCTATTTTTATCTCATGGCCTGTATTAATAGTTTAATTTTTTTTTTTGGGTTTGACACTTTGTAAAGACATTTTTTAAAAAAGTTCACCTTCTCAATTGATTGCTAAACAACAGTTGTGTCTGGTGGAAATGGAGTTTATGCCAAGTAGGGAAGTAGTCAGTCAAGGCAGGGTGCCCCCACTAAAATGATGTAAATATTCTACCTTTAGTTGATAGACTCTTCCTTGTTCTTTGTGCAGTGCCCGGAGCACAACTCATTTGTTTCTGGGGGGCATTGTCATCACATGGTTATTGTTTAGCAGCACTGACACTTGCTGTATTGTTGCTAGTATTCCTTGTATGACAATAATAAAACCAATTTATCAAACAGAAAAATAACTATTGACTTACACCAGTGTACTCTGAAGAAGACAAAGGGAAGTGGCACCCTTGATTGAATTTCTCATTATGCATAATATCTCAGATGATTTGCTTATTTTTTAAATCCTACTTTTGACCATAAATGCATATTTCTGTATTTTATTATGTGTAATCCATTTTCAGGATCCCTCTTTCTCACAAATTAGTTTAATATTTTTCATGATAGGGTGATTAATTTGCCAAGCAAAACTGAAAAACTGCAGACTTTCAGGGCTCAACTTGGGAGTAGTGGGACATCCCATTGCTATAATTATGACACAAACAGTGTAAAAAGCAACCATTGTTAAATCTAACAAATTACCATATTTCCTCATCCTTATGGAGTGTGCAAAAAAAAACAAAAAAAAAAAAACTGAAGTCTGACAAATAACTTATGTCTTGCCACAAAGACAGTCTTTGCTCCATTGTGTTACACTTTAAGAGCTGCAGCAAAGTAATCTGCTTGTGTAATTATAAAAAACATAATAGTGGATGACATTTAAACAGTATACTGGTCGTCTCAGTATCAGGCTTTATCATACTTGTACCTGGGATATTATTTATGACAGAGAAAAAAATGGGGGTTAAATATCTATATTTCTTTTTTCCAAAATCATGCCATTTTGTAAGGGAATGGCAGTAGTATAAAACTATAGCATTAGTGCAAAAGCAATGCTGGGATGTTGCAGGCAGTCATCACAGTGTCACATGCACTTTGTGTATTGTGTTGTGGAAATTAAAATTGTACCACAAAATTAGAGGTTTCTTAATTTACTCTAATTGAACTGGACAGTCACTGGGGCACTCTGGTTATATGCCTAATAAGTCTACCATCGACTGCATCCTGGCACTGAGTTTTCACATCGAGCACAAACACCAAGATCGGCAAAGTTTCTTTGCAGCCTTTGTTGATTTTTGTAAAGCGTTCAAGGGACATCCCTGCCCCAAAGTAGCTGGATATCATGGCCAGCCTGTACACTGATAAGGTGATTGCTGTGCGGGGTGGAGGCAGAATCACTGCATTTTTCCCAGCTGATCCTTGAGTTCATCAGGGTTGTATTCTTGGTACCATCCTGTCCAGTGCTTTCATGGACTTGGTGTTGGACAGGGTTGTGGGGTACAGCAGCTGTGGGGCATCTGTTGATGAAGAAAAGTTCACTGATCTTGACTTTGCTGATGATGCTGTGATCTTCAAAGAGTCAATGGAGGTTCTGATTGGGGCACTCGAGAGACTGAGCGTCGAGTCTGAATGTCTGGGCTTGCGAGTGTCCTGGATTAAAACCAAGATATAGGCCTTTAATGACCTCTTGGGCACAGCCATCAGCAGTGTGTTTGTCTGTGGAGAGAGTGTTGATCATGTCAAGAGGTTTACTTACTTTGGCAATGACATTAATGTCTCTGGTGACTCTTTCTATGCAGTACGTAGATAGATTGGGAGAGCATGGGGGGGGTCATGAAGTTGCTGGAAAGGGGTGTGTGACACTCCCGATATCTTTGCAAAAGGACAAAGGTCCAAGTCTTTAGAGTCCTGGTGCTTCCTGTTTTGCTATATGGTTGCGAGACATGGACGCTATCCACTGACCTGAGACAAAGACTGGACTATTTGGTACTGTGTTTCTTAGGAGAATCTTTGAGTATCACTAGTTTGACATTATGTCATTTCCGGAGGGTGGGACTGGACTATGTGTTAGCCTGGGGGGTTGCGGCAATGTGCTGTAACAATGCATGCTTCCGAACCTGACCTGACCAGACCTGGACACACTGAGAATACCACCTGCTGAGCTTCCCAGACAATGTCGCTATGTATTCTGCTGTATTGGTTTGTCATAAAGCTTCTGTGGCCTTGTTTATGTTGCACAGCTAAGTAACCTAAGTGGTGATTATAATGTGGGGTGGGGGTGTGTGTGTGAATGAGCGTGCTGTGCAAAGGACTAGTTTGCCCGCTAGGGACACTTCATGCCTTCATCTCCTTGAACTGTTACAAAAATGAGAAAATAGATTTTATTTATTTGAGTGCTGTATGTACAAAATGATTTGTTTTATTTTTATGTATTGCATCTTTTACATTTTACTAATTAGTATTTAATATATTTGTTTTATTTATTATAATTGTTAACTTCATTTATATATACACATTTACACTTCAAAATGCCCATAAATGCTTTATATTTATACAAAGACAAAGAACAAACAATTTACACAGATTCCAATAAAGTATGACTTTCTTAAGAAAGACGGGAGTTTTAAGATGGATCATAAAACAATTACAGAGCCTGTGGTTCATTCTAAGATTAATGGGGTGAAGAAGGAAAAGACCTAATCTGAAAACTTCTCAAGTACTTTGTAGTACAGATGTCATATTTGTAAACTGAGATTTTGTAGTAAACAGGCTGTATATTTTAGCAGAATGCCTTCTGTGTACCCAGCTTTACTATTTCATTCAATAATCTGTGATTTTTCATGTGCTTAATGTATGCTGTTTACCTGGAGTTGAGTTCACTATATAATAAGTCGGGCAATAAAACTAGACTACCAGGCTTGGTGACATCCAGCCTTGCATTTGCTCTCCTTCTGATATTCCATAATACTCTCCACTTCTGTGCTATTATAGATCTTATCTGGCTAAAGCTTTTCACCAGAGTTGTGTTGCTGACACAGCATATAAATGTATGCTGGAGGCAATGGGTGGAGATGGACAGAAGCATAAGAACCAGTTTGCAAGGGTGCCAGGTTTACATAAACTATCAAAGGTTGCTGGTTTACCAGAGCAAAGGTGTCCAACATTAACCAGAAACTAATGTAGCCCAGCATATATATATATATTTGAACAGTGTTATAATATGTTTTTGTGAAGATTTGAGAAACTGCAACTAAGTATGTCTAAATGAACAATTACATTTATGTGTGATTTTTTTTTCCTTTTGCACATTATAGTATTGATTTTAATATTTTTCTTTTTTTAGATAACACTCTTGGAATTGTCTTGGGAAGTGTGTTTGCCTCCCTTACTCTAATAGTTATGGCAGTGTTTATTATTTACCATAACAAAAAGCAGAAAAGGTAAGAAAAAATTAAAACAAACATACTTCCCCCTTTGGTAATTTTGATTTTGCCAGCTAACTGAGCACCTCTAATTCCTGTTTGTGTTAACCGCTTTATTACATGGTTCATGTTTACAAGTTTTGTCATTTCTATTAAGACAATAATGTATTAGGATGACAGAACAGCAGAGTACCAAATATTACCTGGATTTTCATAAAGTCACAGACACGAACAAGCATAAATTGCTTCAGTCAAGAGTCTGGGAACTTGTTAAAATTGCTTTGGTGGCACCTTAATTACAATGGTGTCTAACAAAAGAACAATTGCACCAACCACACATTTTAGAACTGCCCAAATTTTGTACACATTTTCATTTTGTATTCTCACATGAAGTAATCTGCCTCATTCCTAAGCAGAAAAAAATGTGCATGTAAGAATCCTCAAGTTGGGCCAAGATGTTTAGAAATTAAAATGTACCACTCAATAATCATTTTATTTTTTATATTTAACCTCTCCTCTGTAAAGAGTGCTATTTAGGAAATACTCAAATTGAATATTAAGGGATATTATGTTTCACCTACCACTGATAACTATTAACAGGGCAGGGTATTTTTTATTATTATATTTATAATCAGGTTTTGGCTAGACAATAGGAGCCTCTATTTCAACGTGTTACATTTTTTATTGGTTTATGTTTTAGATCCCTAAAAAATCAGAGACTCAGAAATTAGATTAAGGTCTTTTGTAGCATAAAAGAATTTAAAACTACTGGGGACCTGAAGGTGTGTGGTTGAGAACTCTATGAGCTGTCTGTAAGGTAGATGTGAAAAACTTCCTGTAGTACTAGACTATACAGTTTGTTTAATTTCGAAGGAATGCGTTTAGAGAAACATTAAGACTGAGACTGCGAAGGGCTAGAAGAATGAAAGTAGCAATAAACAGAGACCTCCTTACAGCTCTAACAAAAATCTATTTGGACAATGCTACCAAATGTGCCTAATAGAATGTTCTCCCTCCATTTTTTAAAGTTTCTTATTAAAGGTACACTGTGAGAGTAAAGAAATTTTAATTTAGAAAAAAAGGGATCCTGAGGAATTAGAGTGAACGTTTTTTAATTTAAGAGTCCTAGAACAAAACAGAGACCTGAGACATAAGTCTTTGAGAATAAATATAAAAAAAGTGTCCCTTATTCCAGGAGGATCAGAACCACACAGTTAGATCAACATCTCTTTTAACTTAGGAGGAACAATTCTTTAGACATGCACAAGCTACAACTTGAGTGTGTAAAACTAGATGAAAAATGTCCTTTACCAAGGGAAGAGTATTAGTGTAGGCATCTGAGGACTAGTTATTCAGACTCTTGAAAGACAGAGGAACAGTAAACCGGACGGTGTAGACAGCTGGAAGTAAAAACTACTTTAATCTGTAGATACCAGGGGCCTCATGTATAAACGGTGCATACGCACAAAAATGTTGCATAAGCCCGTTTCCACGCTCAAATTGCAATGTATAAAACCTAAACTTGCCGCAAAGCCACGCACATTTTCACGGTAGCTAAATGCTTGGCGTACGCAAGTTCTCCGCTCTGTTTTGCAAACTGCCGGCACCCACCATCAAAGCAGTGCTACCGTTTCAGTGTAGTTTCCCTTTCTTTTCTAGATCCACATCCCTGACGCGGCTTTATAAATACACTGAAATTAACCGCATATTGTTTATTAGTTTAATGCATCTGATTGTAATTAACCTGTAACAATATAATGGTCCACAGAATGGTCAAACTATTCTAAATACCATAGCTGCTTTAGCGTTGTTCCTCTCACTGCACCTTCTTCTTCTTCTTTCAGCTGCTCTTGTTAGGGGTTGCCACAGTGGATCATCTTTTTCCATATTACTCTCACTGCACCACTCGGAATATTTATATCACTCTATCTGAGTGGGGAATCACAGCTCTACAGCAGCTGATTGGAAAGTGATTATCAGTGTATAGCATCAAGCACACGCTGTCTCAGCCATGCTGTCTATTGAACTGCTCTCATATGGCAAACGCTTCAGAGCCTTTCCTTGTATGGACCTCGCGGTTGAAAAAAAGTTTCATCCCAAGAACTGTAAATACACTCAATCAGTCCATCAAGTGCTCCTTGTAGAATGCTTTGTACTTATAAGTACAATTACCTCACTGTAAACTTGCGATACAGTTTATAATATTGCACAACCTGAGCCACTTTATAAAGCACGTATTTACATATGATATCATTTTTAAGATGAAATGCAGCAAAATATGTATATTATATTATACAGATAAAACTTTAACTTCATTTAAATAATTTATATTGTAAATAATTAAACATGTGAGGACATGGTGCCGCAGCACTAGCGAGGAGCTGGCGCGACACTGGAAGGATAGATAGATAGAATAATTAAACATGTACTACAAAGATATTTCAATGTTCCTTAAACGTTTTGAAGGAATCGGCATTCTCAGCTTACAGATGGCTTAACGTCTATTACAGAGCTGATTGTGTGGCGATTGGGTATTTGGAGAAAGAAAAGTAAGGACAGGAATTGGGGGTTAGTACGTTTGAAAGAGACAGTACTGCTGCAATAAATTATTTCATCGAAGGTCGCGCACGGCGCAGCAAGCATCTTGCGTGAGGCAACAACAATCACTGCGCCACCGTGTTCCCATGTTTAATAACACACTTTAATTCCTATCATTGTGAAAATGATATCAAGTATACATCTCAGTATTTTAATTATTGAGAGAGCTGTAATATCACGAATGTAATGGATTCTGTGTCCTGTCGGAGGAAGAGAAAGCCCTTTTAAGAAGCATGTAGTGATTCAAACACATAGAGCACATAGAAGATCAAATACAAAACAAAGCATTTAACGTGCTACTTTAGTTACGATGGGATTAGTAAATTAAACGATTTTAAGATGAAGTTTATGATGTTCTACTTTAATGACAAAATAAACTACATGATTAAAGTGGAAATTTCAAGATTAAAGTTGACAATTCGTGCTTTTTTCCCCCCACTGTGTGCCTATTTTTTTTTTCTCTGTACACTAATAATCTTTCATATGACATTCAGACAGTGGGCTACGACTCGCCTTTTCACGACGACTTTGATATCTGACAACTTCTTTTTTATTTTGGGCACTGTGTGACTTCGTGAACTTGAGCTTTCGAGTTTCTCCGACACTCTGTCACTCGATCAACTTCCTTTTGTTGATTATATCACTGTTTAAACCAATAAATAGTAAGTTTTTCCTCCCCTCCACTTGGTATTCGCTGAAATTCTTCTACTTTCCCCCGTGCTTTTCCATTGTCTTTTCACAGAGGGCTGAGCTTAAGGGCTATTTATATTGATTTGCATACTCAAAGAGATATAATTCTGGGAGGAGTTGGGGCGGGACAGTAGGCGCGTGCACATACGTTACTTTTCACGCTGACTGGGATTTATGTAGCGGAAGAACGTGGAAGTTGGCGTTCGCACAGATTTATGAATCTGGATTTTTTTATGCGTACGAACATTTCCGCTTTTGTCCGTACGCCATGTTATAGCGTGAATTCTACACATGGCGTTATGCATGAGGCCCCAGGGGACTGGAATCTGAGACTATAAAGGCTGAATTTAGATGCAGAATGCCAAAAACTGATTCTGCAGAATCTCTAGGAAAAAATCTGGTAATACAGGACAGCTAGATATAAGTTGCATTCAATATAGAAGACTTGGAACTGGAGATATTTCAGGACTGTGGTTTACAGATCTGGAGGAATAAGAGAGCAGCCTCTTTGGACGGATAGAATTTGGGAGAACTGAGGGACAAAGTTTAAGGGTGTATAAATAAAATAAAACATTTAATCTGCCAGGAAAAAATTGGAGACTCCCAAGGACTAGATTTTAGATTATGGAGAATGCAGAAAGACTCCTATCACGGCAGGAGTCACATTTGTGACACCTGATTACTGGGATTTGATACTGCAGAGAGCTAAAACAACGGACTAAATTATTGCAGTGGAGCACAACTAGAATTATAAGAGGGCTGATTAGCACCTTCCTCAGAAGTGCAAGAAGAACCTATTAATCTGTCAGTAATTCAGTTAAAGCAGAAGATTTGGGGTTTGTGACTCTCAAAAAGGCCAGAAATGGACATACTGCAGGAATTGTTTTGAATACTAAAGAGTAGTGAAAATTACGGGTTAATGGAGAGCTAGATGCAAGGATTCTTTTAATCTGTCACATATTAGACTACAACATGAGGAATGTAATTAGATGGTTAAGAAGACGGGAACTGAAGTGCACACAGAAAGAAGTATCCTCTATGATCCGTTTGCAAATTATCTAGTCCAAAAGTCCTTCCGGATGATAATGCAGTTCTGCCTGCTTACCTTAACCATGTTAGCTACTCCTAACGCTGCTTGAAATCAGCTGTCTTTTGTAAACTTGCAAACATAAGAAAACATTTAGAAAGACCAGACACCTTTAGTTTAAATGGCCAAGAAAGATAAATCCAAAAGCCCTGTTTTATATTATTTGTTATTTCAAACTTCTTTCCATAAAATCCCACAGATCCTCATTGAGTCGTTGAATGAGTCCCCGAGGGGAGTTTCTTAATCGTGCCATACCTCTGTGAGTGGTTTTTCTCTGTAAAGGTAAATAATGGTTATAGCCCTCTTATCGTCTCATTGTAACACAATAATGTCTCTTCTGTGCTTATTGTGTGCATATTATGAGTATCTGTGTAAAACGATGAGGTAAAGCCGTGTGGTCCAAACAGCAGGCCTGCCAAACTATTGGGTTT